>NC_059347.1:60405000-60440000 GCF_019703515.2 Myxocyprinus asiaticus
CGCAGCATGTTTTCATGAGCTGAATGAGAGACTAAACATAAAGTTAAAATGTGGCGAGTCTGCAGTATACCCAACAGCCATTGACCAGGAAAATAAAAAAAAATGGCACTCTATGTCAAAAAGGTTGCCGACCCCTGCTGTAAACACTCTATGTCTATGCAAAAACGACTGTATTGTTTCCTTAATTCAAATGTGCAGAATAAATGAGCCATTAATAATCCAACAAACTAAAAATACAATTATAAAAAATCTAATTGGAATGGCAAATGAACACAAACAGTCTTTAAATCCAATGAACCAACAAAATCCTGATTCCAGAACTCGTATTCCAAGATCTCATCCAAGAGTATTCAAAATGAAAAAATCTCACCACACTTCCATGAGATTGTCCAGAATTCCAAAAGTCCAATAATCCAAACAGGTAAATGCAGATTAAATGTGAAGGCTAAATCCAACCAGTACAGCTCAAACACAATCTTTGAAAAAAAACAATCCATTGTGTCTTGTTTTACCATGTAAATATCCAAGGTTCAAGCTCAACCAATTGACACATACACAAAAAGTCCAAACAAAAAAATACAGCCCCCACCAAACTAAATAGCTGTCTCAACTTCTTCTCTTACTCTGTAAGAGCTCTTGACTCCTCCTAGCAGTTGGAATACATCATTACCATATTCAGTAACCAGTTACAGCAATATCAAAATGCATAGCACATTCAAATATTGGGTAAAACAGTTCATTTTTAATAAAATAAAAAATGGGGGCCTGGGTAGCTCAATGAGTATTGACGCTGACTATCACCCCTGGAGTCATGAGTTCGAATCCAGGGTGTGGTGAGTGACTCCAGCCAGGTCTCCTAAGCAACCAAATTGGCCGGTTGCTAGGGAGGGTAGGGTCACATGGGGTAACATCCTCATGGTCGCGATTAGTGGTTCTTGCTCTCAATGGGGTGTGTGGTAATTTGTGCATGGATCGCGGAGAGTAGCATGAGCCTCCACATGCTGTGAGTCTCCATGGTGTCATGCACAACAAGTCACACGATAAGATGCGCAGATTGATGGTCTCAGAAGCGGAGGCAATTGAGACTTGTCCTCCGCTACCCGGATTGAGGTGAGTAACCACGCCACCACGAGGACCTACTAAATAGTGGGAATCGGGCATTCCAAATTGGGAGAAAAGGGGATAAAAAATAAATAAATACATTTTTAAAATATCATGGATAATTTTTAGTACTGAACAAAACATATTTCAAATCTACATTCCCCCCAACTCCATTTAGAACCAAAATTAGATCTTATAAAACAGTATAATTTTGCAGTCTCCTGTAAGAAAAATGTCCTTTTGATGCCCACAAATGCTGCCTAGATAGTCAGCTCACTAGTACTGAAACAGAACCTCAATCTTCAGCAGATTGTTTTAAGCTGTAACAGTGGTGGTTAAAAGCGGCATGATGAACATTAAAGCTGTAAAACCTTACTCACGAGCACTCACACAGTGAACGTGTTGTTATTGTCTATCACTGTCGACGTTCAAGAACTAACATCTGCATTCGTAGCACGATGCGACGTGGACGTAACATCGTGAGTCCTATGACCAGCTAACTGTTATCTCGCTAATGCAGCCGCTGAATTCCCGCTGCGATAACTGCGACTCAGACTGAGAGAATCCAATCAATAATGAGGTACTATTTATCTATCATTTAGCCGTCTCTGTTTGGACTAATGGTCATTTATCTGTCTTTACATCCGACAGACACAGAGAGAATTAAAAGCTCAGCCAACATTGTTTGCTGACAAGACTAAAGCAGCACTAAAAAGCTTACTCTCTCTTATCAAATGTTGCATGCAAATCGAAAAACCATTAATGCGCTCTTGGATTGCAGGTGACGAATGTTTCAAATAAGCAGTGAAATAGCTGTAATGACAAACAAAGTCATCAACAGAACTCAAACCCATGCACTAGTGTGCTTGTGTCAGTTTGATCAAACGTCCCCTCGGACTGAAATGACCAAAGCAGGTTAAAAACACACAACCTCAGCCAATGAGACTCCGTGTCTATACATTCTAAACATCAACCCGAGGGACGATACCCTGATTAAACCTCCAGAAGAGGTCATGAGTCACAGTGCTGTTGTTAAGTCATCTGGTGATGAGGAGAATGTTTTTTTAGTTTAGCTGCAGGAAGAGGTTACTTTGAGATGGTGTAATTAAGGATGAGATGGAAGATGGGCATAAAACATGTTTATTAGTCACTTTTCTATAGATCGTAAGTGTCTGGTTTTTCCATTGACTAATTGATTTTTCACGATAACTTGTAAACCTTTAAAGACAGACCTACCTTGAGCTCCGGGGTTGTTCATCAATGGTATATGCTTCAGTTGAATTTCAACTTCATTGTTTAAAAATCATGTTTTATAGCGAAATGCATGGTAAACAACTACATTACCCATGGTACAGCAGAGAAAGCTTCACCAATCAGAGAAACACAGCCAACAAAGACCGCAAAACGAGCCTCGGTACAACCGCCCACTCCCAGACGCACTGTGTACTTACCTATTTGGGGGCCTGGGTAACTCAGCAAGTAAAGACAGTGACTAGCACTCCTGGAGTCACGAGTTCGAATCCAGGGTGTGCTGAGTGACTCTAGCCAGGTCTCCTAAGCAACCAAATTGGCCCGGTTGCTAGGGAGAGTAGAGTCACATGGGGTAACCTCCTCGTGGTCGCTATAATGTGGTTCTCGCTCTCAGTGGGGCACGTGGTGTGTTGTGCATGGATGCCGCGGAGAATAGCGTGAAGCCTCCACACGTGCTACGTCTCCGCGGTAACGCGCTCAAGAAGCCACGTGATAAAATGACGGTCTCAGACGTGGAGGCAACTGTGATTTGTCCTCCACCACCTGGATTGAGGCGAGCCACTACGCCACCACAAGGACTTAGAGCGCATTGGGAATTGGGCATTCCAAATTGGGGAGAAAAGAAAAAACTAACTGCGTTTATGTATTTTCACTGGAGTTTGGCGCGAGCCTCTGCTGACAACGGGCGCATCAGAGCGCTTCACGTGCTCTTCGGGACAGGAGCAGGTTGACCTCCATGGTGTGGTTCAGAGACGCTCGGAGTTCAGCTGAATGGCACGCAAACACGCTGTTCATGGCATTTATACAGTATATTCGCTTAAAATTCCCTTATATGGGCATTAAAGTGTGACTGGAATTTGAATGCTCAATAACCGCGGTTAGATCAAATAACCGCGATCAGACGGTTATTTAATAATCGCGACAGGCCTAGTAGCAATGAAGCTTTACTGGCATGACTGTTAACATTTACAACATTGCCAAGGTATATACAGTACTGATAGTACCAAAATAGACAATACAGTGTTTATCCCCATCAAAAAAGCTTTCGTTTTTTAATTATTTGTTTCAAACAAACATGGCCTCAGTGACTAGATGGATTTAATTAGACTCTGAGTTAATGATATCTTTAAAAAGTGTCTCGTTTTATGAACTGCTGCGTAAAGTGACATTTTCACTCAGCGATCAATTCATTAGTGATGTCATCATGCCCACTATGAGCAGAACAAATGCGATTTAATCAAATCAAATTACAGTCTCCTTTCTGCCGGAGCTTGATTTATAAACACGGCTAAACAGACTAATTTTTCATGCAAAAGCTGTGTAAAAATATCTATTATAAAATGCTTTTGCAGTTCAACCGGAGAAGCTTTTGGCAGTAGAAAGATTCTCAGTACAGAGACTATAAGGAACCACAGATTCTACACAACACCTTAAAGCCTGATGAGAAATGGCATTTTTCATCTGTACACATTTCCGTAATAAACGGGATATTTAATGAGAACTAAATGTAGATCAGGACTTGATTTTCTCCATGTGGAATTGATTATTTGGTGTAAAGTGTCTCTATATGACAGGAGGTAGAATGAAATAAGAGGGCTTGATGATGTCATCTCGAAGAGGAAAGTCGTTTCAGAGGCGGAGAAAGTTATTATATTCTGATGAAAGATTAAGAACATGTAAATGTTCACAATAAGACCAGGAACATATATTAAAAAGGTAAATGGTCATTTTTGATTTAATGTTGACTTCAGTTTCTCTAATGCTTTCTGTTAATGTCTTGAGGAAAATCTTCCAGTCTTTTGAATTCCCTGTACTGTTTCAAGGATTCGAGAGTTAAAGAGATACACTCCTGATTTCTGCCTGTTGATTGTGCACATCTGTGCTCTGATGGGACGCTTCTTTCATCAGGTAACCTTTAGGGTCAATGGTACCAGAAGGAGATTAAACAGAGGGGTTACTCAGATGAGATCCATTAGTGGCCTAACATTTAGCCTGAACAAAACAATGCTGCTCAGTATTTCACAATCACACTGTCTGTCTATTACAGACCTTTTAGCAGGGAAAACAAATCATATTAAATATATTAAACCATAGAGGATGTGAGGATGAGAACTGATGATCAGTAGGGTTAGTTTTGGGGTTAAAGTCAACATTTAATCCAAATAGACTTTTTATATACACTGGCAGCCAAAAGTTTGGAATAATGTACAGATTTTGCTGTTTCGGAAGGAAATTGGTACTTTAACTCACCAAAGTGGCATTCACCTGATCACAGAGTATAGTCAGGACATTACTGATGTAATAAACAGCACCATCACTATTTGAAAAAAGGGGTAGGTTGTGGTTAACCTGCTGAAAAGACAAGCTTAGATTAGTGTGAATTTAGCTGGGGAATCTGATCGCCAAGGAAGTCTTGTTAGTTAGACTGTTTAAGAAGCCTGGTGGGGAGCAAACTAGCATCCAATGTTGGGGACCAATGCTGGTCTTTTCAGCAGGGTAGTTTGTTTAACAAGAATGTTGATCCAGGTCCAACAAAAGACATTCATACAGACATGCATAACTTGGCTAAATGACAGCCACTGCTATTTGAATTTCTGGTCTGCAGTTTCTCTATGTTGTTAGAGTACAGAAGTGTGAATGTGTTCAGGATAACCTGTTATTATGATAATCCTGTGCTCTATCAGCAGCCTGAGTGCTCGCGTTGTGAGTGCACTCTATATATGGCTGAAAACAAAATGGCCAGCATGAACCTCTACATCTACAAGACTCATCCTGTGGCTTTGTGTTTGGCTTGTGCTCTTTTAAAGTAGATTTATCTTCCCCACCAATGGAAAATGTATGGGCTTGACCCTGAAACACGGATGAGTGACCCTAAAGCTCATATCCAGAGCTTAACTCTTATGCGACCGCGCCTCCATTTGGTGTCGGGCTTATCGGAAGTGTGTGTGTGTGTGTGTGTGTGTGACGGCGACCCCATAAATCTACCCAGCTCAGGTGTGATTCATTAAGGTATTGTTGAGGTTAAACTCTCTGAAATGAATATTGTGTGAACAGCGACAGATATTTTTGAAGTGAGCTGAGAACAAGAGAGCCACCGCTGCTCTGATAGAACTGAAGAAATGGAGACGCTGTTTCCAATCACCTCGTGTCTATTAAAGGGATAGTTCACCCAAATATAAAAACTATTCTCATCATTTACATCTCATGCCATCCCAGATGTGTCTGACTTTCTTTCTTCTGCTGAACACAAAAGAAGATGTTTAGAAGAATATCTCAGCTCTGTAGGTCCATACAATAAAAGTCAACAGGGTCCAAAACTTTGAAGCTCAAAAAGCACATACTGTAAAGGCAGCATTAAAGTAATCCATACGATTCCAGTGGTTTAATCCATGTCTTCAGAAGATATATGATTGGTGACATTTTTAAGTCCTTTTATTAATAATAATAAATTCTCCTCAATGCCCAATAGGTGGCGATATACACGAAGAATGCAAATCGCCAAAAACAAAAGGAGAAGAACACTTAGAAGAGAAGTGCGCTTAGGATGGCTGTTTGAAGCACTTCTGAAGACATGGATTAAACCACTGGAGTCGTATGGATTACTTTTATGATGCATTTATGTGCTTTGTGGACCCTCAACGTTTTGGACCCTGCTGACTTGCATTAGATGGACCTACAGAGCTGAAATATTCTTCTAAAAATCTTCATTTGTGTTCTGCTGAAGAAAGAAAGTCATACACATCTGGGATGGCATGAGGATGAGTAAATGATGAGAGAAATGTCATTTGAACTATCCCTTTAACCTGCACTGATGTGGATTCAAACTACAGTAGGTGTTGAGCTATTGACAGATAATCCTAAACGCTTTCTGTCATTTGACTTAAAGATAATGTATCTGGTCTTTTGTGTTTCCCTACTTTAGAAACATTCCCACATTAAAGGATTCTAATAGGAATTAGAAGTGAAGAAAAGTGGAGAAAATTCCATGAGATACTGAGTATATCACCCAAAAGTCCTTCTACACCAAAAACAAATCAAACGCTTTCATTTCATCCCCTCCAACCTGAACAATCCTCGTTACGTAACACGGTTAGAGTGTTTTCACTAGTCGAGCCCAGTGGCTGAATAATTAAAGATTGAACTGAATGCTTCTACACCTCAAGCCAATGGAAATGTGATTATATCTGCAGAATGAAATTAGGCATCAAGTTGAATATTACTTTACAGGAAACACAATTACATCTGAAAGTCAGTGTAAATCTGGCAATCCTCACATTTGTTTTAATCTGAGTAAAACAAATGAAAAGATTTAACAATAACAAAACAATACACAGCTATCAAAAATGTTATTGCTCAGTTATTGCTCTTTCACGGCTCACAGTTCTCCGTTAGTTTTCATTCAAGTATCAACTTTGTCTCAGATGTTTCTCCTGAAACTCCTCAGAAATAAATACAGACACAGATGAGTCAATCGTGAGCATATAGTGAGAGTATCGAGCTATAACATGTATGTGGACAGCTCAGATCATTTGGTTTTGGAAGAATTTGAGATCTCTGACTTTTGATGAAAGACTTTGGTATCTTGGCGAATCTGAGACCAGTTTGAGACGTTCTTAAATCTCCTGTGAAACTCTAGAGGAGACACATGTGAGATCACTGGAGCCTTTTTCTCAAGAGAAACATCAGGACGCTTCAGCAAAACTATTGAGATTTAAAGAGATCTCATTTGTGATTTCTCTTTCCTATCGAGTAGCAGTTAGTCAGAACTCACTAGAAACACAATTTTACACAATAAACAGATGGCACAGGAGAGAAGCTGCTGCAAATGACGAGAGAACGGACGGCACTGAAGTCACACTGCAGATGCTCATTCTGGCATCAACAGGAGAGACAGACAGAGCTAAAGACCACATAAATCCTGTCTGTCTGTCTGTCGTCTGCACCTCCTGCGTCTGCGGTCAAGTGGCATCTCACATCTTGAGCAGCGGCAGCCAAACCAAACACGCAAACACACAAATGCGATGAGCACGCGGCCCCATGTGCAGAGAGTTATTATGGCCCCAGACTCCAGCAGGGGCCCCTCACCCGCACACACACACACACGTCTCTGTACCAGCTGACTCCTCTGTGTTTGGATCAACGGCAGGAGGTTGAGTGAAAGGGAAGGAGGACGGAACGGCAGATGAAATAAAAGATGGGAGCAGATGTCGATTCCCGCCTGCTCAATCTCCCTCTCTCTCTCTCTCTCTCTCTCTCTCTCTCTGTCAATCTGTCTTCCTGCCCTGCAGAGAAACTCTGATCAGGGTTTTAATGGGCGTCTCTCATTGTGACCAGGGTCAAAAATGATCTTTTTGACATATATTATATTTTGTGGGTCATTGACAAATAAGGTTGTCCAAGATCTTTTAAAGATGTTTAAAAAGATATGTGTCAAGTTCATAGAAATGTAATCTTAGCGTCCATTTTGGATTCATAATAAAAAAAATAAATAAAAACATTTAAAGCATTTTCTACGAAAAAAAAAAAAAAGATTAACTTTAAAAATGTCATGTACAAGTATTAAAATATGTTCCTTGAACCTTGAAAACATGTGAGTGTACACAACTTAATTATTCATTTTTAAAAAAGGTTTTCAAAAAGGTTACATTTTCTATTATAATTTTTTGTTTTTTCTTTCCAGTCCAAAATATCAATAAGTTTTGTTAGGGTTACTCCATTTAACCAGAACAAAATGTGCCTTTCATAAAAAATCTCAAAGCATATTTTATTGAAGTAATAATAATATAGACTACTAATGCCAATATTTCTTTTGTCAAGAATTTAAGCATTTAATAAGACTTTCAGTATTTTTTCTTATTTTTATTTTTTTGTCTCTGGATGGTTTCAGCACATGATATTTTTTATTTTAAGCCCTGGAAAAAATATCAAAATAACTTTGAGCTCAGTAATTGTAAACAAGCTCATCATATCCATCATATTGTTTTGTGTAAATAGCATGGATGCTCCGATTGATCGGCCACTTATCAGTACTGTCCGATATTCACGTCCTATGACTCGATTTTGGCTGATCGCATAAACCGATCGCTCATGTCACAAAAGACGCACGGCTCCTTTAAGACTTCAGCAGCGCTGTCATGGCATCATGGAGTGTGGGGAATACTGGTACAGTGTTGTAAGACATCAAACTTGATTCGGCAATTAAGAACGATGCAGCGGGAGAGGTATGGCGAATATGAAAAGTTTACTGTACTGTTAAAGTGGCGTTTCACATGTGACAAGGCAAAGGGAAAACAGCACGAGCTGTGAAATGGTGCTTATTATCATTCACGATGGCAGCTTCTCAGTCTCCACCGGGTATAGACACCTCAGAAATAACGCGAGTAACAAGATGTGGTGTAATTCAGACATCTTTATTAAATATCTCCCGATTAAACAGCATTAATAATAGTAGCACCTGTAGAGTCCAGAAACGAGCGCTCTTTCTCCGCTTTCCTGTCATCTCTTGCCCTCATGAGAGAGCGTGTGTTCCCCTCATTAAAGTTCAAGCAGCAACAAGTGAAAAACTATTAATACAATCATCCAACTAAATGAAAAGGCAGGGAATGAATTTATAAATATACTAATTCTTTATACAATAATAAGATTCCATTAAATATAATGCAAAAATAAAATAGAAATAAAATAAGTGGTAAGCAGCACTGGCTCAGTGGTTAAGGTTCTGGGTTACTGACCGGAAGGTCAGGGGTTCAAGCCCCAGCACTGCCAAGATGCCACTGTTGGGCCCTTGAGCGTGACCCTTGACCCTATCTGCTCCAAGGGCACTGCATCATGGCTGACCCTGCACTCTGACCCCAGCTTAGCTGGGATATGTGAAAAACAAAAGAAAATTCGCTGTATGTGTGAAAAATGTATAATGTGTGACCAAAATAAAGGCTTCTATTCTATTTTTATAGGGCTATCCAGTGGCATAGCCAAGGGTAGGCTGGGGTGGGCCTGGGTCCACCCAAATTAGATCCTGGTCCATCCAGAATATTAGAGATTATTTTGACTTCAAATGTATCTTTAAAACATAATTTAAAAAATGCATAAATTCTTATTTCTAGAAGTGTGAAGAACTGTTTTAATGCACCGCTTCTCTGTTGTTAAGGTAAATTTGTGGGGGGAAAAAAATGTGTGGCCGAAAACTTGTGCCCATCTATTTTTGTTGAGGCCCACCCAAACGTAATTTCCTGGCTACGCCCTTGGGGCAATCTCTCAATATAGAGAATATTCTGTTTATTTAAAGTCTAATAATAATAAAATAAATAAGCTGTTTACTGACATTTTTTATTTATTTATTTATTTATTTGTCAGCAAAAACTAGGCAAAATGATTTTATCGGGAAAATTCATTTAACAGTGACAGTGTGCAGAAAGCTTACATATAGCCAGTCATGACAGATATCCTGATAAATGGTGACATGATCGGTATCGGACAAGAAGATCGGTGATCGGTATCGGCTGCAAAAATCCTGATCGGAGCATGCCTAGTAAATAGCATTTATTATATATATATCGTTGACCCATATAATAAAATAATGTAAGATGCTGTTTCAAAGATAAATAAATAAATAAATGTAACAACAGGATTATTTCACTATTGCATATTAGTGAATGAATGAATGAATGATACATTTATATAGCACTTTTCTGACACTACACTCAAAGCGCTTTACACAGTGAACATGGGACTCTCCTCGACCACCACTAGTGTGCAGCGTCCACCTGGATGATGTGATGGCAGCCATAGTGCATCAGTACGCTCACCACACACCAGCTATTGGTGGAGAGGAGAGAGTGGAGTGACAGAGCCAATTAGTGGATGGGGATTATTAGGAAGCCATGATTGATAAGGACCAATGTGGGGAATTTTGGCCAGGACACCGGGGTGCTTTAATGACCACAGAGAGTCAGGACCTCGTTTTAACATCTCATCCGAAGGACGGTGCCTTTTTACAGTATAGTGTCCCCGTCACTATACTGGGGCATTAGGACCTATACAGACTGCAGGGTGAGCGCCCCCTGCTGGACTCACTTTAGTGACAAACAACGCAGGTCAAAAACTGTCTAATTTCCCCAAGTCATTCAAACGTTGACTCCCCTGAAAAGTGTGAACACTGTGACTGACTGTTACACTTTTTTTGTTTTTGTTTGCTTGAGTGTCATCCAGCCAACAGAGCAACATGTCTCAACCAGTAGCGTAAGAAATTTCATTATTTTGCCATCTTGCACGAATTATGAGTTGTTGTGAGACTATGTTGTTTATTTACTCACCAAAGCCACATTTGGCACATGTTGAGTGTTAGACTCTGTGGTACTTGTGCACTGGAACAAAACAGCTCAAGGTGGTAAAAAGAACAGAAGCGACTCTGAATAAACGCCAATGGCTGCAATGTACAACAGCGTCAATGAAGTGATTTGCATTGAGGCTGTAATAACTTAATTAGATTGACACCATTCTAATGAGAATGAACCCTCATCAGATACTTCATTCATTTGCTAATTACTGTGGTGCTCGACCCTTTATCAACCACAGTCGCAGAAATAACTATTATCCCTCGTCAACTACAGACACTGATGTTAAAACACACCGATCCGAACAACTGTCACAGATACACACAAAAGCCGTTAAATGTGAGTGCGGCCCGTATGGTCCAAGCTCTTTCATCTTTAACCCTGTGCGGTTTTGTCCTTCTGTTTGACGCTCATGGGAATCACGCGCTGACAGCATGTTCTCTTTATGTGTCGACACGAGTGTGGCGCTCTAATGACCTCACGCAGAGAGCAGAGCGATGCCCGCTGCGCACCACACACCCCTCTGAGTTTGCAGAATGCAGAGGGCCAATTACCAATGGCAAATTACTCCCGAAATACAGAGAGAGAGAGAGAGAGAAAGGAAAGGGGTGAATAAATGAAGAACGGCTTACGCCCTGTAGAGTGACCCTCAGCGGGCGCCGGCTGCTCGCCCCATCAGGGCTCAGGTTGCTGCACCAGATGCAATTAGAAGAGAGAGAATTCATTTATTCCTTTTGTTGCTACTTTTTATGTTAATTTATTTTTACACTATTAATATTTTATTTTTAATTGTTGATATTAAGGTGTTCTCTATTTTAAAGGTTGACCAATACTGATAACAAAGGTGGAGGATGAAATCTAGTTAAAATAGTTAGTTTTTAAATCAATATATTAAATGTGTGAATATTGTTACTGTGTGTTACTGTGACGGAGTGGCCCACAAAGGCTACAAAAGTCCAACATAAATAAAATCCCTGAAAGTTACATACATCACAAACTATATGCAAATGGTATGAAATGCCCTTCCAGACAGCACAGAGGTCCACAACATCAACAGAGTCATGTTCATTGTGGTGTTAGTGGGACAAATTGAATCAAGCATACAGTTGTAGGTCAATGCATGCTTAGTGTGTGCTCTGACCGACAATGACATCACCATAATGACATCTTCACAACAAATCATCATCCGGCATAACAGTGACAAACGGCTGCAAAGTAGTAAATATTCACGCTGTATTTAAAAAATAAAAGCATTGAGCATGTGAGGTGCATTCTGCAGAAAAGCAGCGTACACACTCTCATATTATAAATGTGAAAAAGATCCCAAAACCCACACCTCGATATGAGACGACAGGCCGAAATCTACTGCATACATTTCAAACCAATTTCAGCGAGCGTTCTGCCTTGTTTAGCGATTCTCCAATTTATATTATACTTGTCATCTCATAAGTGCTCAGCGAGAGAGAGACGGCGAGATTCCTCTGTACGTGAAGCATGACTGAGTTTGACAGTATTGAGCTCTCACCGTGGTGAAATATACCTACTGTACCACATCGTATCTTAATCAGCCCGAGTGAAATTAGCATATTGAACTCTAGAAAAGGGCGAGACGAGGATGTCAGCGGTCTATAAGATGAGAAAAACTCCAGAGAACCACTGAGATTTAAAGGGAAAGTTCAGCTAGAGATGAAAATTCAGTCATTATGTACTTACCCTGATGTTGTTCTATACCTGTGTGGCTTTTTTTCTTCTGCAAAATGCCAACAGAGATGTTAGGCAGAATGTTTTTTCCCAATTTGGAATGCCCAATTCACAATGTGCTTTTAAGTCCTTGTGGTGGTGTAGTGATTCGCCTCAGTCTGGGTGGTGGAGGACAAATCCCAGTTGCCTCCATGTCTGAGACCGTCAACCTGCGCATCTTATCATGTGGCTTGTTGCCACGGAGACATAGTGTGCATCCATCCACTGCAGCAACCATACTCAACTCACCACATGCCCCACCGAGAACAAACCACATTATGGTGACCATGAGGAGGTTACCCCATGTGACTCTACCCTCTCTAGCAACTGGGCCAATTTGGTTGCTTAGGAGACCTGGCTGAAGTCACTCAGCACACCCTGAATTTGAACTAGTGAACTCCAGGGGTGGTAGCCAGCGTCTTTACCACTGAGCTACCCAGGCCCCCAGGCAGAATGTTAGTCTCATTCAGTGTCACTGCATCCTTTTTCTATACATTTTCTATGTCATTTACTGTACATTTAGTCAATACTTCTTCATGTTATTTTCATTCATTTTAGCTGATTTTACTACATTTTTGTCAATGCAAATAACATATTTTACTTGACGATAATTTGCAAAATGACAAAAACGTATATGAAATTGGGACAGACCAAACTAATATTAAAATATTTAAAAAACTGTGTAAACATTTCAATATTTAAAGATGTATCAAACATGCCGTGAAAACTGTTCCTGAAATGATAGCGTATAATGAGTATACTGAAGTATTAACTACTTTATAGAAGTGTTGTGAATTCTTTACGCTTTAAAGACTATTCCGTGTTTTATAGAGTTAGGATATTGCATTAACCGTAGCATGTTTGTAAGGTAACGGCATATTCA
This sequence comes from Myxocyprinus asiaticus, assembly GCF_019703515.2. Lineage (NCBI taxonomy): Eukaryota > Metazoa > Chordata > Actinopteri > Cypriniformes > Catostomidae > Myxocyprinus > Myxocyprinus asiaticus. The sequence continues at coordinate 60,418,309 of NC_059347.1, forward strand.
CAGCGCAAGTTATGCATTCTGACGAGCTCGTAACTTAGTTCAAGTTCACCTGTGTATTTGCTTCATTGTCTATGCAGATGTAAGTTGTAATGTTATATTTCTGTTGTGGATAAAGTACATAGCATTCTAGTAATATACTGTATATCTTGTAGTATTCTTTTTTTTTTTTTCTAGTCAATATGTTTTAATTAAAACTGTTTGGTAATCATCCTGATGCGTCTTTTTCATCGTGTCTTCGTCATTGTTGACAAAATCAAAAAGCCCTCGTCAATGAACATGTTCGTCAATAATTCATTGAGTCTCTAGCATTCTGCCTAACATCTACTTTTGTGTTCCACAGAGGTCATACAGGATTGGATTGACATGAAGGTGAGTAAATGACAGAATTTTAATTTTTATCTGAACTATTCCTTTAACTCAGTCAATTCAGAGGGAGACATTATAGATTGCAGTAGGCCAAAAGTGAACACACACACAGGCATTTAAACCAATTTACAATCACACACACACACAGCTGACGGCGGGCCAAGTGTGGACAGATGGGTCCAATTGTGATGGAAATGAAGAGTGACCCTTTGAACACGCAGCTCTTTTCAGGATGAGATGTCTTCAACTCGCCTTTTATTTCTGCTCTCTGCTTATGCTGGGGTTTGTTTACCATTCGGCCTGTCTGTCTGTCTATCTGTCTCTCTCTCATGTATCTTTCCCCAGTGCTCTTCTCTGCAGACAGATTTGGTTATGGTGATTTGGGTGATTTAGATCATGTATAATCGGTGTTAATCTGTCATCAGATAATATCAGATTATATTGTAGAATGAGTATTGAGCGTGTTGAGTCACAGATATGATAAATCTTATAAAGCAAGATTCCTACAATGCAAAACACAATCACAACAGCAGGCTCGGCTTTCAACATCAGTGTGCATTAAAACTCAATACAGTGAGCTGAATATGACAGAAACGCAGGCAGCATATGCAAAAGCATGTAATTCACTAATGCTTTAATCCAGTTCAGAACACCAACTATATCTCAAACCAGCACAGCACTCTCACTTCCATGCAAATGTAAGAGAATGTATGTATGCTTGAACCAAACTTTTCCACTTGAATCATAAATGAAAAAAAAAATTGTTAAAGGTGAAGAGCACATTCTATTATTCAGTTCTATAAAGAATTAGAGCAGTTCTAAAGAAAAGAAAATTATCACTCATCTCTTTTCATAAGCATAAAAAACAACACAGAGCTGATTTAAAGTCAGTATGTAACAGGGTTTAAAATGGGCAAGGAGGCGGGAACCGGCTGAACAGTCAAAATAACGTTGAATGAAAACACACACGGCAGCTGCGTGTGGCTCTCTCTCTCCCGAACTGCCACATCCAGCTCGGCATTATCCCTCTCCTCGGCTGATTAGCCCGATTGGGGGCTGGCCCAACCAGTCTTTGGCCCGGCCCTCCTCCTCGTCACACTCCTCCCTCCTTTGGCTCAGGCTGGGGAACCCCCGGCATGACGTACATCAAGGGGGTGGGGGGGGGGCGTTGCCCTTCCGGCCACACCTGCCGGCAGGCTTTCCCCACCTTTTGAGACCTGGGAGGGAGACAAGGGGAGGGAAAAGGGGAGAGGGAAAGAGCGAGGCGGAGCGACAGTGACAGAATTGCTCGCCGGTTCCCAGACACACCGTCACCTGGTCCTCAATCACTCCTCCACCATCTGGCGGATGATAGCCGCTCCTCCCCGGGGGGACTGGAGCGAGTCCTCCGACCCCTGGCGGATGGAATGCCCCTCCCCATTCTGGCAGCCGGTAGCGAGCCCCTCCTCCCCTTGCGGATGGCGGCCATTCCTCCGCATCCAGGCGGCCGGCAGCAACTCCTCCGTCCCCCAGTGGACGGCAGCGGCTGCTTCTTTGGCCAGACGGCAGTGACGAGCACTCCACGACAGCACATCCCTCCTTCATCCCGGGTTTCGGGACCAATGTAACAGGGTTTAAAATGGGAAAGGAGGAGGCGGGAACCAGCTGAACAGTCAAAATAATGTTTAATGAAAACTTAAACAAAAAGACACAAACATAAACACACAGGGCAGCTGCGTGTGGCTCTCTCTCTCCCGAACTGCCACATCCAGCTCGGCATTATCCCTCTCCTCGGCTGATTAGCCCGATTGGGGGCTGGCCCAACCAGTCTTTGGCCCGGCCCTCCTCCTCGTCACACTCCTCCCTCCTTTGCCTCAGGCTGGGGAACCCCCGGCATGACGTAGATCAAGGGGGTGGGGGGGCGTTGCCCTTCCGGCCACACCTGCCGGCAGGCTTTCCCCACCTTTTGAGACCTGGGAGGGAGACAAGGGGAGGGAAAAGGGGAGAGGGAAAGAGCGAGGCGGAGCGACAGTGACAGAATTGCTCGCCGGTTCCCAGACACACCGTCACCTGGTCCTCAATCACTCCTCCACCATCTGGCAGACGATAGCCGCTCCTCCCCGGGGGGACCGGAGCGAGTCCTCCGACCCCTGGCGGATGGAATGCCCCTCCCCATTCTGGCAGCCGGTAGCGAGCCCCTCCTCCCCTTGCGGATGGCGGCCATTCCTCCGCATCCAGGCGGCCGGCAGCAACTCCTCCGTCCCCCAGTGGACGGCAGCGGCAGAACTCATAATAAGAAAACATGACATGCTACAATAGCATAACAGTAAAGCAGTTTTGTAGAACTAGGCAAAAATGACTACATAAAGAACTACATTTACTTAAATATATGAAATCTTGGCAATTCTAAGAGTTGGAGAGATTCATACATATCTTGTTTAAATACTTAGAGACCAAATGAAATATAACTAGATTTTTACATATTCTGAAGAAGAATGTGAGTGCTGTTTGCCTGGGCATATTTATCTATATAAATATTATACAAGCTCTTTAGTTTAATTTTGTTCTTTTAAAATGTGACTGATAATTAAAGTGGTTGCCCAAAGCACATCAAACCTTACTCCTTTCAAAATTACATTTTAACAGTTGAATATTCCAAAAATACAATTTTACTCTGACTTATTAAAAAAACGCATTATTTGGATGTGCAAATGGAGTTATTCTTCAATGAATTTCGTTAATTTCCATGTGGATGAATTCAAAAGATGTTTTGTTTATTTATTTACCGTGGAAAAAATTGTCTAATTGTCACACTGATGAATTTTCTAAATAAATAAGTAGTAAAGTCACATGATAATGAAATACTCCAGCGCAAGCAAAATGCTCTGCATTTACTCTTATGAGCATAAGATTAGTGCCCGACCGATATATCGGGATATCGGAATATTAGCCTTTCACCGATATATCGTATCGCCGTATATTTTATCGATATGCGCCGATATGAAAGATCAATTTTCAGAACATATAATGCAGAAAACAATACTTTAGAATTGGTGTCATAGCGTAGTTTGTCCAGCAGAGCGCGCTCCGACTCAGAGCTGAGCTGAGCTGACGGTGACTCTGCAGACAGGGCGGAGTTAAACTGTGCAGATTTGAACGATCTCTTCTCGTTAAATTGCTAACTAGTGAAATACATACTGGAAAGTCATTTATTCATTTTAATATCCTTTATATATATATTATGAATGTGTTGTAACTTGACACCAGGCGACGCACCCCAAAAACGGCACCGTTAGAACGGTTTCATGCTGAAGAGCCGCTTTTTTTTCTCTCTCGTAAATGTAAACGAGTGTAAATGCCAACATCATCATATATGTCGAAATGATTGATGCCTGTCAACCAAAACATGAGCTCATTGATGTCATTAAATGAGTCTGCTTTTTTATCCCATCAGTTGCTCCTGGTCGGAGGCTGCCGTAAATATTTAGTTTATACGTAGGGTTGCGTCCTACATAAATGTAATGGTGCAACTCTCAAATATTTAGTAGAGCGTAAATTGTGACTTAGTGCCCATTTACGCCACAACTAGGCTAAGTTGTAACGTACGTATAGCTGGTGCAACCAGCCCCTGACGTTTATTTAGCTATTTATTTTATTTTAATTTATTATTTATTTAAATTGTTAGCAATTGACTTATACTAAACAGTATTGATGTTTATTTAGCTATTTATTTTATTTGTATTTATTCTTTATTTTAATGGTCAGCATTTTACTGATACTAAACATACAGTACTGATGTTTAATTTTATTTTATTTATTTTATTTAATCTTTAGTTAAATGGTCAGCAATTGACTTATACTAACAGTATTGATGTTTATTTAGCTATTTATTTTATTTTTATTTATTCTTTATTTTAATGGTCAGCATTTGACTGATACTGAACATACAGTACTGATTTTTATTTTATTTATTTTATTTATTCTTTATTTAAATGGTCAGCAATTGACTTATACTAACAGTACTGATGTTTATTTAGCTGTTTATTTTATTTTTATTTATTCTTTATTTTAATGGTCAGCATTTTACTGATACTAAACATACAGTACTGAGTTTTATTTTATTTTATTTATTCTTTATTTAAATGGTCAGCAATTGACTTATACTAACAGTATTGATGTTTATTTAGCTATTTATTTTATTTTTGATTTATTCTTTATTTTAAATATGTCAGAATTTTACTGATACTAAACATACAGTACTGAGTTTTATTTTATTTTATGTATTCTTTATTTAAATGGTCAGCAATTGACTTATACTAACAGTACTGATGTTTTTTAAGCATTTATTTGTATTTTTATTTATTCTTTATTTTCTCAGTGTTCATTTCTAGAATTTGTTGACAATGAATAATAATAATGTCAAATATTCTTTGATAAAAATATTTGTTTAAGAAAACAGCCTTCTGAGTACCTTTGCATAGTCATATCGGTGCAAAATCAGTGAAAAATCCACATAGAAAAGGTCTGTTTTCATTCCAGCTCAAAAATTAGCTATATCGGCCACCATATCGGTAATCTGTGAATTTTCCCTCTCTAAAAATCGGTATCGGTGTCAGTCTCAAAAATCCCATATCGGTCAGGCTCTACATAAGATACTTCTGTCTATTTGCTAAATGTTGTTATCTATTGCCTATATCATAGATGGAATAGTTTCCGAATGTCCTCCATCACTGAACTATAGCTGGTTAATACCAAACTACTGAAATGAATGTCTGTTCTAACATCATCTCTTAAAGGAATAGTTCAGCCAAAACTAAAAATTCTGTCATATTTTACTCACTCTCATGTTGTTACAAACCTGTATAATGTAGTCTCCATTCACTTACATTGTATGGAAGAAAAAGGGAGTTAAAGTGAATGGTGACTGAGGATAAGAGGGAATTATTTAAAATGCTTTTCTAAATGATAGATCAGATGCAGAGTTTGAATATTCACTTCACAATATGATGTACTCAGCAACAGAGAAATACTGTAGTAGCAGAGAGCTTTATGCTTTTTAAAAATATTATGTAAAATATTGTGAGTTGCTGAAGAAGAGCACATCTCTGTTTGCAGGTGGCCGTTTAAAGCTCCTCTGGAGCTGAATGAATCTCACTGTCGACCTTCATACAGCACGCAAACACAGAGGAACTCGATGTGACACAGGAGTGGGAAATAACTCAAGAAGTGCCGGCGTGAGAGAAAAGAACATCAAGTGTTTTAGATTTAGAGGATGTGGTCTGTGAGCATTTGTGTGTGTGTTTGTGTTGGTTTTGCTGTAAAATGATGCGTGGAGACAATGGCAACACGTGTCTGCCGCAGCATCTGTTTGTCTTCAACCGTTCTCTTGGCATCTGCTGTGATTGTGCAGATCGATGTGCTCTCAGAATGATAAACAAGTCAAATCTCACACATCAGTGCCATTCTCGTCCTTTAGGCAAAGACCAGCTCTAACAGATGTGTATCAGGACAAACACATTTGCTTTCTTCACACTGAATGCCAGGAAAGAGATGCAGAGGAATTACTGGCAGAACAAACCAAACAAGACACACTATGTGCTGTCCATAAATATGCTTCTGAGAACAAGTCTGTCAGGGTAACCAAAGTCTTTCTAGCGAGTCAGTCCGCTGTCGGTCATCTCTTGAACGCTCTCGGGAGGCTATTTCCAGTCATGCCAGTGCAGCTCCTATCTACTTGAATGGGGGAACACCGAAATCTAAAAAACGGTTGGTCAAGATTACGATCAAAGAACATATTTCAAATCAGCCGTAAAAATGTATAGTGTTTAAGCAGATCTATAGTCTTCCTTCAGTCTGAGCATTATTTTTCATCCAAAAAGACAACAATAATAGTCTAATAATAGTGAGTTTCAATAACGTCTTTCTCCTTTATTAAATCTACTGACTTCAGTATAAGAATTATAAACACAATTTTATATACAGTATTTATATTTTCCTACAGTATTTAAACTGCTGAGCATGACCACAATAATAGACAAATAATAATCATTTTGAGTTTCAATAATGTTCTTTCGTCATTGTAAAGCACATTTCACATGAGTTGAGTCGAGACGTCAAGCGCCGCATTGCCCTCCACATGACAAGAGTTGCAGAAAGCGTCACAGAGGGGCGATTTTACGAGTTTGCCACATAAGAAAGCAGGAGGTGTGCACAATAAACATTGAAAACATGTATTTGGAAGAGACAAAAAAAGCTTGCAGTTGCTTTGATAGCAGAAAGTAATAAAAGGACTCGTTTATGTTTAGGTCTAAGTGTTTTCTCGGTAAATTTAAATGAGTTCAATAACTGGGGTCTCTGATATTCAATATTTAATTAAAAGAAATTATGAGACATTCAATGTCTCTCCACAAATTTGGACAGTTTTTAAATATTTCTTGTTGCTTAGTACTCTCAAAGACATTATTGGTGAAGCAAAAACATGTGTGTGATAAACACTTTGGTGTAAAGTGACATCACTTCATAGACTTCAATGTATTCTGCAGCGCTGATGCGAGTCATGTGAACGCCCCTTAACGCGTATAAATATCAGTCACTTTTGCACGTTAATCATTGCTCTTTACAATCACAAAAGTGACCGATTATGGTTTCAAAATGGCGAATTTCTCTGAAAGGTGAGGAGTTTGGATCCCTGAAATGATTTTTTTCATGCATTTATTTATTTTGTGGGATTTGATCATTTTCCGCGGCACACGCACAGTGGTTGGGAAACACTGATCTAGGCCATGTGTGCTCTCACCACTGGCAAGATTGCATCACAGTGAAGTCGTCCATCTTTTCCATGTGATGAGTTATTCATTGAGTCATTCAAGCAAAACTCTCAATCTGACAACAGCTTGTGTGATGCACTAATACTGCACAATGCTGCAGATAAGAAAGCGTATTCCCTTCATATTGAGAAGAACAATGTAAACACACACACAGATGGCACAGTGACTTTACCATTATAGCACCAAGGACATGCAGTGTTTAGAGACTGACCGATTGAGTCATTGGGCCGATTTAAACTGATAACTCATTAGTCTGAGACTGATTTGTGAGTCTTAGTGACCAGAACAGACTCTTAAGATTCAGTAGCAGGGCAAAAACACCATCAGAGTATTTTAGTTTTGTGTTCCGTCTCCATCACAGGAGAATGCAAATGTTCGAGAACTGATAACTAGGGGTGGGAATCACCCATGGTAACTGGCGATTAGATAGAATGATCAGGTGCAGAACAAGCAATAGTACTGAAAAAGCATGTGAAAGTGTATATTGTTTTTATATATATATATTTTTCATCATTAATATAATAAGATATTGACTATTTTTTAAATATAAAAATTCAACATTCTATCAATTAATATTATTTAATGAAATTGTATATAGAATAATGATATGAGCTGTCAATGTTTGAAATAATATGTACAATTTACAAGTAATTACATTAAGTTTACATTCACTTGTATAATAAGCGCTATAATGGTACTGTCTCTTTAAGAGTTCCACATGCATCTCACAGACTCACACAGGTGTTGCGGTTCATTTATTAATGAGAGAGAAGTCTAGTTTTTTTTTTTATTACACCATGTTATTTGTGATTAAAATTAATATTCCTTTTTACTGACTGTAAAGAACAGAAATTATATTAAAAGACACATTATTCAATGAAAGTGGAGTGCGGGATTTCATCTCTGATGGACTCACATTAAATAGAAGAAATGGTCGGTTTTAATATCAAGCACTTTTCAACAAAACAAGGCGATTTTTCCAAGTATTCCAGTACTAAAATCTTAAAAGTCAAATTATAGAACATTAAGCACTTTAAGGACTTTGTACGAACCCTGTAAACTGATAGATAGCTGTGCAATGTGTATAAACCTCACTCTCCTGACCTCAAGAGGTGCACTAGCTACTGACGCTAGAGGCTGTAGCCTTTAACCTCCTTGTTAGCGCACCCACCTCCCATGCCGGAGACGGCGGTTCGATTCCTGCTCAGAGCAGGTTGAGTAGGACCGGTTACAATGGTGCCGTGACCCGGATGGGAGTCAGGTTTAGGGAAGTGAGTGTAACGGGAGTCAGCTGGTAGATAGCTGTGCAATGTGTATAAATCTCACTCTCCTGACCACAAGAGGTGCACTAGCGACTGACGTTAGAGGCTGTAGCCTTTAGCCTCCTTGTTAGCAAACCCGCCTCCCATGCCAGAGACGCCAGTTCGAGTCCCATACAGAGCGGGTAGAACAGGAGCGTCACACGTGCGTTACATCGCATGTGCTCCGAGAGTGCTCATGGTGCAGATACGCGGCTGAACGATCAAACGCACTTTGAAATTCTGCCAAAATGCCCTCCTATTCAAAACGAGGCAAACTTGGTACAAGTTTTGATACAATTATTAGAGGGACATTTTACTCTGTGATATGGTCATGTTACAATGTGGCCCGCCTATGGGGCATGTTGTAACATTTCACCAAAAAAAAACTATACGCTGTAAAAAGAAAATTACTTTGAACCCCAAGTGTATTTACACAAACTTAAGAAAACTAAAGTTTGGGGGTCTGAGTAGCTCAGTGAGTATTGACGCTGACTACCACCCCTGGAGTCACGAGTTTGAATCCAGGGTGTAATGAGTGACTCCAGCAAGGTCTCGTAAGCAACCAAATTGGCCCGGTTGCTAGGGAGGGTAGAGTCACACGGGGTAACCTCCTCGGGGTCACGATTAGTGGTTCTCGCTCTCAATGGGGCGTGTGGTAAGTTGTGTGTGGATCGTGGAGAGTAGCATGAGCCTCCACATGCTGTGAGTCTCCACGGTGTCATGCACAATGAGTCACGAGATAAGATGCGTGGATTGACGGTCTCAGAAGCGGAGGCAACTGAGACTTGTCCTCCGCCACCTGGATTGAGGTGAGTAACCGCACCACCACGAGGACCTACTAAGTAGTGGGAATTGGGCATTCCAAAATTGGGGAGAAAAGGGGATAAAAAAGAAAAGAAAAGAAAAAAGAAAAAGAAAACCAAAAAGTGTTCCTTTGTGCCCCGCTCTCCCCCATGAAATACAGATTTAATATTAAATATACTTGAATCTTTAATTACATGGTTTATTTCTGAGATTTTGTTTTGGCTAGTAGAACTTCTGAATGGCTGATAACTTAAACATTTACTAGCCAAAATGGCTGGTGAGTGAAAACGTTCATTTCAAACCCTGAATGTGTTGAATCGGAATAAACAATTCTTCTGGCACTCTTGTTCATTAGCTTAAAGGTGCAATATGTACTATATTAACTGTACTACAGTAAAGCAAAAAATTATCATATGTTATTAAAGATTTAGGAAACATGCTAAGTTGAAATACTGGCTTCTCCGAAAACAATGCTACAGTCAGTATATTCTACTTTGAAATGTCCGTTCTGGGCCAGAATTTCTGTTTGTGTTTTGGCCTGTGTGATCCTGCCCACTGCCCATTTCCCAATAGTATTTAGACACCCCGGGTTGCCAGAAACAAGTTAGCGGGCAAACACAGCGCGCTGCAGCCATGGAAGACAGCAATACATCTAGCTAACATTGACAGAGTTATAAAAAATCCACATGAGCTGGTTTATAAATTGCAAACAATAAAACATTGCAAACGTATACATTAGCTGATCAACTTACAGTGTAAGGCTTGTCGCTTGCCATTGTCAGTTTGCTCGTTCCTGTTGCGTGTCGTCAACCTGGCAACCCGCGTGAGCTTCGAGTGTGGGGAGGAGGAGGCGGGGGAGACTCTCTCCAATATTTTGAATTTGGACTGCAGTACCCATTTTAAACACTTGATGTCAATGTTACATATTGCTCCTTTAACTATATGATGTTTATGGTTGCCAAGCAACACAGCAACTTGCATTAATATAGTATATTATGTGCAGTCAAAGGTGTGTTTTAAAGCACTTTGAATTAGCATTGTGTATGAAATGTGCTATATAATAAACTAACCTTGCCTTTATTACCATTTTACAATGGCTTCCAACACGTCTCATCTATTTAGAATTTAGAGTCAGAACTACCCGCTTCATACAGTTAATTCTGGACTCTGTCTGTATGCCACCAATGAACAGATTTCTAACATTTCTCAGTGCTGCTTAATATATTTGTCAGAAGCTGTTTTATTTGTATTTGATCTCACTACAAATGATTTCACTCAGAAATGACCCCTCACGTCTCTCTTGATAATGCATTCAAGCGCCGCTCTCACAGAAATCAGCAACAATCGTAAACTTAATACAGATCTCAGCTCTTCAATTAACCTTCACGGAGGGGCAAACTCACAGAAGTTCAGAACAAACTCTCATCTCAACTTATTCTCCATCTCATCTCCAAAAACGCACAAAGCGCTTTCTGTCATTCTCAATTAGCCGTGCGCTCCTTAGGCGCATCAGAGAGCCAACACTAATTCAAGCTAATATGCATTAAAGCAGCGCAGCCAGCGGCCATGTCATAGATGACGTGCGTTACGGTGTTTGCTGGGATTCCTGCGGTGTGTTTTGACAAATGTCACACTCCGTTAGTAGCAGAGCTGAGCCTCAACATGGCATTGTAAAATAACAAAACCATGTCACGTTTTTCATCAACTTGATTCTCTTACTGGTCTTTTATATCAAGCCACTTGAGGGCGTCATTACAGTGATTTTTACCAAGGTTTAAGGGTGTTGTTAGGCCCACGGCATGGTAAAATCACCATCACAAACGTCCTCCAGAGGCTTATTAGTGCTGTTTACTAAGTCAAGCATTACTTTTACAATTGCTCATACTGATTTGAACATATTAAACTTAATTTGTGCTCCAGACATGAATGATACCTCAAATCATGTGTCTTGTTGAGAAAAGGTGTTCTGTTACTAGTGATGTCAAAAGTACCTGTACTTCGGTACCAAGTCGATACTAAAATAAAAAAGATGTCACGATACCAGTGTTTTTGAGGTACCGGTAGTACCGAGCACCAACTTCATTTTGTCCCAGCATGCTGTCTGAATGACACACGGCTGCTTACAAATGCTCAGAGCGTGTGCTCTGTTACTCCTTTTACACTGAAATTGGTCAGATAAACCTAACAAATTACAAATAAAAACAGATAAACAAAACACATATTTGGTGTTCATGTGTGGTACAAGATGGTACAAGAGTATTAGCAAATCACAGTTATTAAGTCAAAAGTCAAAACACAGTAGCAAAAGTGATATAGTAATTCAAAAGGTATGGACTTATAACAAGCGTCCTGAAATGTTCAGACTGTCCTCACGATGAGTGATTTTTGCTAAGAATCGCCAAGCACGTGCCTCAGAGCTGGCAAAAGCTGTGGGAAGGACAGTAAGACACACTCTGCAAAGAAGTGGAATGCATGGTTGTCATCCACGCAGGAAGGTACTGCTGAAGCCAATGCACAAAAAAAGCTTATTTAGGGGGCCTGGGTAGCTCAGCGATTATTGACGCTGATTAGCAACCCTGGAGTCGTGAGTTCGAATCCAGGGTGGGCTGAGTGACTCCAGCCAGGTCTCCTAAGCAACCAAATTGGCCCGGTTGCTAGGGAGGGTAGAGTCACATGGGGTAACCTCCTCATGGTCGCGATTAGTGGTTCTCGCTCTCAATGGGGTGCGTGGTAAGTTGTGCGTGGATCGCGGAGAGTAGCATGAGTCTCCACATGCTGTGAGTCTCCGCGGTGTCATGCACAACGAGCCACGAGATAAGATGTGTGGATTGACGTCTCAGAAGCGGAGGCAACTGAGACTTGTCTTCTGCCACACGGATTGAGGTGAGTAACCGCGCCACCACAAGGACCTACTAAGTAGTGGGAATTGGGCATTCCAAAAAAACAAAAAACAAAAAAAAAAGAAAAAAAAAAAATATATATATATATATATATATATATATATATATATATATATATATATATAAAACCTTATTTAGCATTTGCCAAGGCCCATAATGATAAAGGTGCCGACCTCTGAGAATCTATAAGCTCGTCTCATGAACCCAAAGTCATTTTTTTTGGATGTGATGGAATCCAAAATGCTTGGCGTCACACTGGGAGGAGGACAATGGGAAGTGCATGGTACCCACAGTGATGTAGGCTACAGTGGTGGTAAAGTTCTTATATGAGGATTTATGAGTGCTGAAGGTGTGGGGGAATTGTACTTCATCAATGGCATCATGAATTCACAGAAAATCTTAAAAGAGCAGATGCGACCCTCTCTCCCCACCCAGGGCTGTCTGGCAGTTTTTTACCATGACAATGACCCTAAACATGTAATTCTGTAAAAATAAAATAGAAAACACAGGATTTGGGAACAAATTAAACATATTTCATAAGGTCCACACTTAAAAACACTTAAGCAATGCATACTTTAAATAGGCAAAAGGAGTGTGTTCAATAGCACATTACCATATTTGCATATTTTTACTGTGGTATCGAAATTGGTATCGAGAACCGTGAAACTTCACTAGCATTGGTACTGACTTCTGAAGTTTTGGTTTTGTGACAACACTAGCTGTTACAGACAGCCGCAGTGACGTCCTCCAGGGACACATACAGTATGTAGAACAAGAGGACATAAACACCATAATACCGCATGACACCTCGAGTCAGGCAGAGCCGTATCACCTACTCTGGACCAGCAGTTCTGCCTCATCACATTACACTGTGGCATATGTATTTATGACCACTGACTGCATCTCTCGATAAAGTATAGCGCTGTGAAATTTATGAGCACTTACAAAGATTAGTGATGCACATGCACATGCAGGCTCGGTGGAAAATCTCCAATCAAGCAGCATGACTTTGCGTACGGATAAACTGTGAAAAATATTCAGAGAACATTCTCATTTTTAATTCACAGCATGATTAGCTGTTGAGCTAAAGAGCTCTTGAGATGAGTTATGATAATGACAGCGCAGGACTTCAGTGCTTCCACGTTCCCTTTGATTGACAGAAAGACTTCAAAGCACTCATATATGCTAAAATATTGGAGACATTTTTTAATTTGTAATTAAAATAAACTTCACATTAGTATATAGAAGTGGCTGCTTATAGTAAACTCACTGAAATAAACAAGACTTATCTGTGAATTATACACCAATCAGCCACAACATTAAAACCACCTGCCTAATATTGTGTAGATCCCCCTCATGCCGCCAAAGCAGCGCCAACCCGCATCTCAGAACAGCATTCAGAGATGTTATTCTTCTCACCACAATTGTACAGAGTGGTTATCTGAGTTACCATAGACTTTGTCAGTTCAAACCAGTCTGGCCATTCTCTGTTGACCTCTCTCATCAACAAGACATTTCCGTCCGCAGAACTGCCACTTACTGGATGATCATACAGTCATGCCATGGATATCACTGAGATCACATTTTTTCCCCATTCTGATGGTTGATGTGAACATTAACTGAAGCTCCTGACCCGTATCTGCATGATTTTATGCACTGCTGCCACACGATTGGCTGATTAGATAATCACATGGATCATTGTTTGTGCCAGACGGGCTGGTTTGAATATTTCTGGGATTTTCACACACATCAGTCTCTAGAACTTACACAGAATGGTGCCAATGACAAAAAAACATCCAGTGAGCGGCAGTTCTGTGGATGGAAAAACCTTGTTGATGAGAGAGGTCAACACAGAATGGCCAAACTGGTTTGAACTGACAAAGTCTACGGTAACTCAGATAACCACTCTGTACAATTGTGGTGAGAAGAATATCATCTCTGAATACTGTTCTGAGATGCGGGTTGGCGCTGTTTTGGTGGCACGAGGGGGACCTACACAATAATAGGCAGGTGGTTTTAATGTTGTGGCTGATCGGTGTATAATTATAACATTACATAATTGAGCTGAGAAATTAAGATGAGCATCTTACCTGACGCTGACATTACACCAGCAGATTGGTGCGCATAAGTGCAATTTTAATGGTAGTTCAGGCTATCATTAAAGGAGAAGCATTGTGATAATTCACTATCAGCAATCACAGACATTTGTCGCATTTGGATGGGATTAAAATCACAAAGTACGTCTGTGAAACACGAATCTGCCTAACCTCCTCAGAGAAATCTAGTCCCGTCTGAATAGGGCTTACGATTAAATGAAACATTTACAGTTTTTTTAGTGGTCAAATTATATGGATTTTTTTTAATTATTATTATTTATATCAAATGTCAATATTATATCTAGACAGCAGGGTTGCCAATGGCCAATATAATCACAATGTACAGTACATAATCCAATTTAATATTAGCAAATGAGGTGTAGTCAAATTTGATGAATGACATTTTGTTACACAATATTTTCCTTGCATATTTCCTTAAAGGGACACTTCTGCTTGAGTTAAATTATACTGATTCAATGGAGAGTGCCAACAACATCTATCAAAGCACAGACAGACTGACAGACAGGTGGCAAATGCACATACTGTCAGCAATTTCAACAGCTCATTATGACCCTGTGCTCGCCCTGATACCACAATTACTGATGGAGGTGAAAGATTGAAGAGAAAATACCTAACTATTGAGTTGTGACTTCACAAGCAGCTTTGGTATGAGTAATAACTGAATATGGATCGATCAGTCTAGAACTGGATTCAAAGAGAGAGAGAGAATGAGAGGGAATACAAAAGAATGAAAGAGAGAGAGAACAGAACACACAGCTAGATGCATGCACACGTGCAGACACCTGCTGCTCCGCGCTGATGAGTTTCTAGAGGAATGCGTTCATCAGAATGCGACAGCTGCACTGGACATGATGCACGTCGATATGACACAATGTCAGTGTTTGGTGCCGCTGTGTGAAAAATTACAGTCACAATAATTCTTCCTGCGCACCTGCATTTGGCACAATAATAACTCCATATATTCCAACCTCTCAGCCTGTCCAATGCTACCTACAGCACATTAGAGAAGATGATGCTGAGGTACAATTGCATGTATTTGTACAAATAAAGTATTTTAAATCAGCAGTAACCAGTAAATTCCCGGATGTCTAATGCGGAAGTAAGAGCGAGTTCCGGACATATTTATTAATATTATGCCCTTACCCAGATCCCTTATCTAAACTTAACCAATCAGTAGAGTGTGTAAACATGATAGGAAGCTGTTGTGTGTGACAGAAGCAAGTAACTGTCGCGTATTAGATGGGAACAATGTCCAGTGGCGGAGGACAAGTCTCAGTTGCCTCCTCTTCTGAGACAGTCAATCTGCGCATCTTATCACATGGCTCGCTCTGTATGACACCGCGGAGACTCACAGCATGTGGAGGCTCATGCTACTCCCCGCGATCCACGCACAACTTACCACACGCCCCATTGAGAGCGAGAACCATGAGGAGGTTACCCCATGTGACTCTACCCTCCTTAGCAACCTGGCCAATTTGGTTGCTTAGGAGACCTGGCTGGAGTCACTCAGCACGCCCTGGATTCAAACTCGCGACACCAGGGGTGGTAGTCAGCGTCAATACTCGCTAAGCTACCCAGGCCCCACTCTCCTCTCTTTTAAAAGGTTATCTTTATATTGCTATGCCAACAATACCTGATTGTATGGTTAGTTGCATTTATTTGCATTTAGCAGGTTAAACAGACCTGAGACCCATCAGATGAAAAACACTATCCTAACACTGAGCTCCCTGACTCTATTAAACACAACACAAACATGTCACCATGAGAAATGACTGCCAATTCATTACGTAAATCAACAGGTTAGAGTAAGACACACATTCATATCAACATATCCTTTCCAAGGGAACTATGATTCAATTTATAGTGAATGATATGTCATATGCATATGTTCGTTGCACGACTGTGGAAACATTTATTCAAAATCCATATGGCAAACTTTCACTTTCAGCAGCCTCTGTGTCTCCTGGGCGGCTAAACGAGACAATGGCACATCTGTTTCCAATTGAGATGTTTTGAGAAATTAACAATCAGACATAGAACATAATTGATTATTTTTATAGAAACAGCAGGAAACTGCTACAACCTTTTGCATCCATATACAAACAGCCCAGTCTGAGAGCAGTTTAATTCACATGTCCTGTAATGCATGTGTTCATCTGTGATTTGATCTGATTTAATACTCTCATCTGCATTACACTGTCGTTTTACTATCAGCATTCATTCTAATAAATGTATATTTATTACACTGAGGATTTTCTGTTAAAATACAACACTCCAACAGATAAGAGAAAATGTCCAGAACAAACAAACAAATGCAGTAGATCAAATGACCTAATCTAATTATTTAAGCAACCTGGTCAAAGCACTCCAGAAAACTAAAGACGATATTTTGAGTGCACAAAAAGTTATTCTGCACATGCTTGAACTCAGTTTTGTAAAGCAATGTATCTTCTTGCTAAGATAAATTCATTTTGAGCAAACGAAAATCAATTTTGCGCTTGAATAAAGTTTATTTGAATGTGAAGTTTCTCAGAATTCGTACATTTTGCTCCCTTTTTGCATGCTCAAAATATAATTTTATGCGTGCAGAATTGTGGCAGGAATATAACTCCATAATGAAATGTTTTAGTGCTGACCACAGCAACAAAAATGTATATTCATTCACTTTAGAAATGTCCAAGACTTTCCCATGACTTTTTTTAGATTTCATTCATTTCCATCATTTTTGATGGTCTGGAAATCCCATTTTAAAAATTCCTTTGGCTGATATTTCCAGGTTTTGACTGAGGGAACCCTGTAAAACAGGTTAATTTTGATTAAATTGGACACCAGCTAAAAGTACATACCTGGTTTAAAGTAATGTGCCATCTTAGATCAAACCAGCCAATTAAATGAACTGATCAAACAAATCAAAGCAGATTTGATCAACTGATCTGAATCCATATTTTTCACAGGTTTTCCAGCACTGGTCACTTTTAAGTTGATCTACTTTTGTCTATCTGAGTCTGTAAGAGTCTGAAAACTGTAAATGAAGAAGACTCACAAATTTTTCTTGATCTTTTGACATATAAGATGTCATTGTATTATAAAAACATACAGTAAGTTTCAGAACTCATAACTTCCTCCTCACTGCAAAAAGAGAATGTGGTGAAAACAAGCTGCTAAAACGACTCGTTCTCTACTTCCTCCACATTGTGATGTCACACTGTGGTAGACATTTGCATCTGACCGCCTCCACAACAACACATCGACGCCTACTTTACCTTATCACCTCCGTAGCTCCGCCCAGTAGCGGTGAGCAGTGAGATGGCAGGTCAGTCAAGAGCATAAAGCCAGTCAGAACAGTGGGCGTTTACTGTCAAGTCTTAAAGGAGATGCAGCACCAAAACCGAGTGTTTCTGACAGAGGGTCAGAAATTTTTTTTCAAAAAATGTTATGTAAAAAATTTATTTTATAAGTGAACCTCAAGAAACATATTAATATGGGGGTCTGGGTAGCTCAGCAAGTAAAGACACTGACTATCACCCCTGGAGTCGCGAGTTCGAATCCAGGGTGTGCTGAGTGACTCCAGTCCGGTCTCCTAAGCAACCAAATTGGCCTGGTTGCTAGGGAGGGTAGAGTCACATGGGGTAACCTCCTCGTGGTCACTATAATGTGGTTCTCGCTCTCAGTGGGGCGCGTGGTGAGTTGGGCGTGGATGCCGTGGAGAATGGCGTGAAGCCTTCACACGTGCTACGTCTCCATGGTAACACGCTCAACAAGCCACATGATAAGATGCACGGATTGATGGTCTCAGACGCAGAGGCAACTGAGATCCATCCTCCGCCACCCGGATTGAGGCGAGTCACTACACCACCATGAGGACTTAGAGCACATTGGGAATTGGGCATTCCAAATTGGGGAGAAAAGGGGAGAAAGTCCAAAAAAATGTAATAAATAAAAAAATAATAAAACAAGGCATATCATAGCCCCTTTAAAATTCAATGATATTTCCAGGTTTTGACTGTGAAACAGTTAAAGTAACTGGACACCAGCAGAAACAATTAGCCATCCTGGTTTCAAGTAATGTGCCATCTTACATCAACTGAACTGATCAACAGTTGATCTGAATCCATATTTTTCACAGGTTTCTCAACATGCACTTGTTTAGAGTTCAAAGTCCCTTCAAGGCAAGTCAGCCCACTAGGTGGTCATCTTTGGAACGCTCCGGAGCAGCTATTTTCTACGGTTACTAGCAGGAAAAAGTACACCTCATTTTTACTTGAATGGGAAAAGAGCGAAATCTCCAAAAAGGTTGGTCAAGATTACGATCAAAGAACAAATTTCAAATCAGCAGTAAAATCTGACAACAACTGTATCATAAATTGTGCTTCTTTAGCTAAGATCACACTTAAAAATGCTATATTTCTAGCTGGTCCAGCTAATGTGCATGTGTGTTCTCTAGTTCTCATCTGTCAGGTGATGTCTGTATCTGAAAGGTGATTGGTTCTTTTACCTGTACCTGTTCTACATTCACTATATTGGGTATTCCAATTTCTCCTATTCATTTTAATTAGTGCTGTCGAAGTTAACGCGTTATTAATGCGTCTTTTATTTAACACTGCCATAAACCGCAGAACTTAGTTGCACCAGTGCCACTGCTTGAATTCATGAAATTCAAGGTTTGGTTTCACGTTAATGATGCATAAGCCTGCTTAATTGATCACCACGTGCATCCCGGATCAATATAACAGCATCACATACACACACACACACACCTGCTGACAGTTACACTTAAAAACAGCATCCTTTCATTTCTTCTAAACATTAAACAGTGAGTCTTATATGAGAGCTGTCAGAAATAACATTATTAAAATATGAATCTATTAACCAAATGACGATGAGCGGAGCTGCAGCTCTTTTAACTTTATACAATACTAGAGAAAAGCATAGAAAATCAACCAGAACATGTTCGAGTCAGTCTCTACATTAACCAGCACAAACCAGCAGCTCTTAACAAGGGCGTAGCCAGGAAATTACCTCTGGGTGGGCCTCAATAAAAATGGATGGGCCAAATTTTCGCCCAAATGTCCAGAGAAGTTGAAAGGCGGTGCATTCAAACAGTTCTTTCACAGTTTCAGAAAGCAGAGTTTATGCATTTTTTTAATTATTTTATGAAATGAAGTCAAAAAATTATCTTTCATCTTCTGGGTGGGCCTGGGTCTAATTTGGGTGGGCCCGGCCCACCCCGGCCCACCCTTGGCTTCGCCACTGGCTCTAAACCAAAGTACCACAGTTTAAAATACCCACATTCAAACCCTTTGACCTGTTAATGGTCTTCTGCAGAACATATTTACTTTCAGAGAATGAGATCCTGAGGAAAATTAATTTTAATAATCCTTAAATAATCCTAAAATCTCCTAGCATTTCCTGAGATTGCAAACTAGCAACTAGTACCGCGGTTTAAAACAAGGCTATTCAAAACCTTCACCCTGTTAATGGCTTTCAGCAGCACAGATTCACATTTATGCACCCTCAGGGAAATACTTTTAATCCTTAAATTTTATCAGATCAACTAGCATTTGCTGAGGTAGTAAACCAGCAACCAGTTAATTTGCATAGCATAACCTCATTCCTACGGAGTCATATATGTGCCACAATTCTGCACGCGCAAAATTATATTTTGAGCGCACAATATTTTTCTGCACGTGCAAGATGGAATTTTGAGCGTACAAAAAGTTATTTTGCATGCGCAAGATGATATTTTGAGTGCAAAAAAAAAAAAAAAAAAAAAAATTCTGCACTGCAAGATGACATTTTGAGCACACAAACATGTTTTTGCACGTGTAAGGTGATATTTAGAGCGCTCAAAAAATGTTCTGCACATGCAAGATGATATTTTGAGTGCACAAAAAGTTATTTTGCTCTGGCTTGAACTCAGTTTTGTAAAGCAATCTATCTTCTTGCAAAGATAAATTCATTTTGAGCAAACGAAAATCAATTTTGCGCTTGAATAAAGTTTATTAGAATGTGAAAAATATTAAATATCATCAGAAAATGTTTTGTGCCCTCAATTATAATTTTGTGCGTGCAGAATTGTGGCACAATAATAACTCCATATATCCCAACCCCTCAGCCTGTCCAATGCTACCTGCAGCACATTAGAGAAGATGATGCTGAGGTAAAATTGCATGTATTTGTACAAATAAAGTCTTTTAAATCAGCAGTAACCAGTAATAACCTCATTCAAACCATTCGACCTGTTAGTGGCTCTCTGCAGCACACATTCAGCTTTAGAGAAGTGGATTTCCCGGAGAGAAATTAAACTTATTAATCCTCAAAGTGTCTGAAATCAGCTGGATTTAAACCAGTAAGCAGTTAACCAGAGTAAAGAGTGTATAAACGGACTTACCGTGTGTTGTGGAGAAACAGGTGAGAATATAGAGCCCAATGATGAGAGGAATATCTCCAGTGACGCAGCCCATCATTATCAATATCACAGCAAAATCCCGTTATTAGTCAATCAATCAATCAATCAGTCCGCTCCGGGTGAATGGGAAAGATCATCAGAAATCAGCGCGAGCGTTATAAAGCCCTTAGAATGACACGGAGCCGTTAAGCAGCAGCGCAATTCTCCATCCCTGTTCCCGTGGATGTTCCTCTGATTGACTAAACGCGCCGCTCGCTCGCTCACTGTGCGCGCTGCGGATTCTGGCAACGCGAATTCATTGATCCGGAGAGGACAGAATGAAAACCAGGGACGGGTTGTGTTCGGATCCGGATTAGGTCCGAATCAGTATGGAGTTATACTCGTGCCACATTTCTGCGCGCACAAAATTATATTTTGAGGGCACAAAAAATATTCTGCGTGCGCAAGATGATATTTTGAGCATGCAAAAAGGTATTTAACACGCAGAGTGGGTAGGAGGAGAAAGCTAAATGTAAGAATTCTGAGCAAATTCACATTTAAATAAACTTTATCCAAGCTCAAAACTGATTTTCGTTTGCTCAGAATGACTTTATCTTTGCAAGAAGATACATTGCTTTACAAAACTGAGTTCAAGTGCATGCAAAATAACTTTTTGCGCGCTCAAAATATCATCTTGCTTGTGCAAAACATTTTTTGTGCGCTCAAAATATCATCTTGTGATTGCAGAATTTTTCTTTTGCACTCAAAATATCACCTTGCGCATGCAAAATAATTTTTTGTCACTCAGAATATAATCTTTTGCATACAGAATATTTTTTTTGCACTGAAAATATAATCTTGCACATGCAAAATAACTTTTGTGTGCTCAGTTTCATCTTGCACATGCAGAATATTTCTTTTGTACTAAAAATATCACCTTGCACATGCAAAATAACTTTTTGTGCACTAAAAATATCATCTTGCGTGTGCAGAGTTTTTTTGTGTGTGCT
>NC_059347.1:60447500-60542500 GCF_019703515.2 Myxocyprinus asiaticus
AAAACAAACAGCCCCCACATTCTATACAGCACTGACAAAGAAAACAACAATTAGAAGGCTTTTCAATTCACAGATCACAACGCTTACAAAAATCTACCATGGATTTTCTGTAGTTACAATTTGTGCCAGAAAAACTTTCTAAATGTATTTAGACTGCTTTTTTTTTTCATTACACAAATGCCATAGTTATTTATATAGACACCATAGTTACTAACCATGGTAGTGAGGAGCCATGCATGGTTTTACATGGTTACCATGAACTATTACAAATATCATTGTTAAAACTATGGATACTATGGAAGAACTATGGTGCATTTTCATAATTATGGAGCTATCTATTTTCCATCTGTGTAAAATCTGTACTCTTGTAATGCTCTCTGATTGTAGGAAAATGTAAGTTGTTTTGTAAGAAATTCCAAGATATGACTTTATTTTAATTAGTAGGAGCCTGATGAAAGGAATCTGTAAAGAAGACCCAATTTATTCACACTGTCAGAATATTTCAATTTATCCATATAAAAATTAAGTGTTCATTTTTTCCACAGATGATACTGTTGTTAATATTATAATTTCCATCTGCATCTCAACTTTAAAATCAATGCTGTACTGTAAAATGTGCATTTCAGTGCACATAACATGTAGTATTATTTGCATGGGTGCTACCAAAGCAGGTGCTGGTGCCACATTTTCATATATATATATATATATATATATATATATATACTGTATATACAGTGTTTCCCCCTACGATTTTTTTCAGAAGCAGTACTATTGTGTGCGCCTCCACAAGCATATATATTTACATAATATATATATATATTTACACATGTATCATAAAGTTATATTTATATATTCAGTGTTACATTTACTCAACCCTGGGGGGGTCGTAATGTTTCATTACAACATATTACACAATGCATAATAACAGTTCAAATTAATGTACAGATAAATAAAAAAATTATATTCAATGTAGGGATGCCACGGTGTGAGTTTTTGACGGTTAGATTACCATCTTAGGAAAGATAGTGGTTTCACAATTATATGCACAGTTTCTTATTATGCAGCAGCACTGATGCAAAAAATGCAAAAAGTGGCATCTTTAATTCATCACTTTAAAATCAACACAGCTAAAAATATTAAAAGTACTAGTTTGTTGTTGGACGACTAGTGGAGCATTGTGTCCCATTTATAGAATGTGTCTTTCTAGGACTTCTGTCTGCTTGTTTTACATCCGTCTACTTCAGTCAGTCAATTAAATGCTGCCAAACAGCCAATTTATTTTGCTTTTTTGATGGATATGAGTCTGGTAGATAGAATTCCTCTGTTATATTTTGGAATTCGTGTGTTTAAGCTTCAGTTTCACGTGAATTGAAAGTTCACATTCAGTTTGCGACACCTGGCCATTAAAGCACCACATGGCCACCGTCCGTAACCATAGGAACAGCTCCAGTACCCACACAGAGTTTTCCCATTTAGGCTTACAAAATCTTATGGAAAAATCTTTTATATGATATATTTATACATTATATATAATATTTTTGCCACGGGTTTTTAACCGTGAATCCTAAATTCTTACAGTAAAATTAACCATGGTATTTTTAATCACGATAATAGTAAAACTAACCATTAAATGCATATTCTTAAATATTTATACACTGTATCATTTCAAACATTTAAAAAAGCATTAGGGTTAATGTTTCAGAAAAAATTTACCATTTCGGAAAATTTAAATTCTTACCTGCTCATCTGAAATGCCTGTTTGCTTTCCTCACCATAAAAAACTACTGATCATTTCTATGGACACCTTTAACGTCTTCACTGACTGCACATATGACTCATGTGATATATTTCATGGTTTCTAAATTCATACAAATGTTTTGTGTGGGTAACAGACCTACAGACCAAAATTGCACCATGTCAGCCACTGACTGTCTTGTAAGTTTTATTCCTGCAGGGGGCGCTTGACGCTTGAACACCGAATCCTCCATTCATCCGCATTTAAATCTAAGAACGCTTTATATCCATTTGGAGACATTTTACTCTGGATAGTTATTTATTTATTATTATTATTATTTCTTTTAAGTGTCTGCAAATATCAAATTTGCCTGGGAGCAGTTGTTAATCTCTCATGTCCTCACATGGACGGAGGACCTGATCCAAAATAAGCCCTTACAGACATTTGATTTGACATGACAGACATGAAGAGGAAGTAAAGGTGCCCCATTTAAAATTACAGAATCTCTATAACACTGAATCTGAAATGAAGTTTTATGGTAATATCTTGACAGACCATAAACAGATTTTGCAATATTGAAATTATAATGTATCAATACCAAAACCAAAATGTTGTAAACTAAATATGAGCAAGAAGTTTGTAATGTGGTAAAGAAAAAATATTAATTTAGACAGGTGCATTCATTCAAAATGATATGAAATATACACTATATTGACAAAAGTATTCGCTCACCCATCCAAATAATTGAATTCAGGTGTTCCAATCACTTCCATGGCCACAGGTGTGTAAAATGAAGCACCTAGGCATGCAGACTGCTTCTACAAACATTTGTGAAAGAATGGGCCGCTCTCAGGAGCTCAGTGAATGCCAGTGTGGTACTGTGATAGGATGCCACCTGTGCAACAAGTCCAGTCGTGAAATTTCCTCGCTACTAAATATTCCACAGTCAACTGTCAGTGGTATTATAACAAAGTGGAAGCGATTGGGAATGTCAGCAACTAAAATGACAGAGCGGGGTCAGCGGATGCTGAGGCGCATAGTGTGCAGAGGTCACCAACTTTCTGCAGAGTCAATCGCTACAGACCTCCAAAGTTCATGTGGCCTTCAGATTAGCTCAAGAACAGTGCGTAGAGAGCTTCATGGAATGGGTTTCCATGGCCGAGCAGCTGCATCCAAGCCATACATCACCAAGTGCAATGCAAAGCGTCGGATGCAGTGGTGTAAAGCACGCCGCCACTGGACTCTAGAGCAGTGGAGACGCGTTCTCTGGAGTGACGAATCACGCTTCTCCATCTGGCAATCTGATGGACGAGTCTGGGTTTGGCAGTTGCCAGGAGAACGGTACTTGTCTGACTGCATTGTGCCAACTGTGAAGTTTGGTGGAGGGGGGATTATGGTGTGGGGTTGTTTTTCAGGAGCTGGGCTTGGTCCCTTAGTTCCAGTGAAAGGAACTCTGAATGCTTCAGCATACCAAGAGATTTTGGACAATTCCATGCTCCCAACTTTGTGGGAACAGTTTGGGGATGGCCCCTTCCTTTTCCAACATGACTGCGCAGGATGAGCGAGTATGGTGTGGAAGAACTTGACTGGCCTGCACAGAGTCCTGACCTCAACCCGATAGAGCACCTTTGGGATGAATTAGAGCGAAGACTGTGAGCCAGGCCTTCTCGTCCAACATCTGTGTCTGACCTCACAAATGCGCTTCTGGAAGAATATTCCCATAAACACACTCCTAAACCTTGTGGAAAGCCTTCCCAGAAGAGTTGAAGTTGTTATAGCTGCAAAGGGTGGGCCGACGTCATATTAAACCCTATGGATTAAGAATGGGATGTCACTTAAGTTCATATGCGTCTAAAGGCAGATGAGCGAATACTTTTGGCAATATAGTGTATGTCTGTGATCTCAGCACATGTCAACAATTTGACCTGTATAGTATTCTTATCGTTAGTGTTACAAATTTAAGATTAGCAGATTTATGGCCTCTTTCTTCAGGTAGCTGATGAAGTCACTAATATCATGACCACCCTCATATCGGCATGGCTGGTCTTTTTGTCCAGAGGGTACAAACTAAATGGTTGGAAATCCTTGGACATCATAATTTGGAGGGACATCATTCGCAGTAGCGTCCATTTTGCCAATGATAATTTTCGGGTCCCCAGAGAGCTTTTCTCCAAGCTCCTTGTATTTGGGCTCCAGGTTCTTGCAATGGCCACACCAGGGAGCGTAAAATTCAATAAATACATCCTTTTCTGGATCATTCACAATCTCCTCAAACGTGTCAGCCACCACGACCTTGATGGGGCCAATTTTACATATCTTTTAAACTTAATCCTCCAAGAACCTCTCTCGTGAATTCTTCCTGCATGGAGTACTTGTGTCCTGCTCTGGTTCATATGGTGATGATGGGAATCTCTCCTCCCTCAGAGAGACCCAAACCAAACTCCTCCTCAAGCTCATCCTGGAACTCCTGCCGATCTGCCACTGCAAATATCAGACCTCGATCCTGGAACTGAGACGCCACCTTCATTATTCTGTTCCTCCAGTAGTTGGTGCCTTTTACATTTCATATGTAATCACAGACCACATCTCAAAGACCGCAAGATCATGTAAATTTACACTCTACAATATCAGGAAGATAAGACTCTTCCTCTCTGAACATGCCATACAACTGCTTGTCCAGTCACTTGTCATAACTAGGCTGGACTACTGTAACCCTCTCATTGCAGGCCTCCCTGCATGTGCAGTTAGACCCCTGCAAATGATCCAGAATGCAGCAGCACGTCTGGTCTTTAATGAACCAAAGAGAGCACATGTTACACCACTCCTTGTCTCTCTCCACTGGCTGCCGGTTGATGCACGTATCAAATTCAAGGCTCTGATGCTGGCATACAGAACAGTCACTGGGTCTGCTCCAGCATACCTAAAATCATTTATGCAGAGCTACGCGCCCACTAGAAGCCTGCGGTCAGCTAAGGAACGTCGCCTTGTTGTACCAACACAAAGAGGCACCAAAACACTTTCCCAGACTTTCAGCTTCATCGTACCACGTTGGTGGAACGACCTTCCCAACTCCATCCGTGAAGCTGACTCACTTTCTGTCTTCAAAAAATGACTAAAAACACATCTTTTCCATGAGCACTTAACCAGTCATTAAAAAATAAAAAATAAAAAATAAAAAATTCCTGTTGCACTTTATTCTGTTTTGAATACTATTATGATGCTAGTGATACTTTGTAATACAGCACTTTTCATACCACTGTCTCCTAAGATGATTCGCTTATGTTTTCCTCTTTTGTAAGTCGCTTTGTATAATAGCGTCTGTCAAATGAATAAATGTAAATGTAATACGCAGTAAGCAGGTCACTTCCTTTCAGATGGTCCCTATTGTTAGTGGTTAGATGTGGACAGAGACGAAATACATTGTCTCGGATGAATGTACGGAAGGAGGGAATCAAAACATATTCTGTGTATTTCACCATACTCTCCTCAAACTTGCTCTTTAAGCATGGGGGATGGAACAACAGAACACATTCTCCATCTACCCTATGTTTCAGGCCTGTTCCCAGATCAGTGGAATGAGCAAATCGATAGCTCTCCCTCAAGGCACTGGAGACATTCAGAAACTCTGCAAGCTGTGTACTTTCATCCCCAGAAAAAAAGCACACCACACTGGCCTCGTAGTTGTCGACAAAAGAATCCAAATCTGCCCCACTGAGCAGAGCCACAGAACTTGGCCCTGCGTGGTTTTTCATATAGCTCACAATTCCATCTGCTGTTCTGGGGCCATCGTAGGATTCAGCTTCCTCTCCACTGCGGAAGATTTAAGGGTGAGGTGTCCATTCACTCCAAAACGCTCACAGGTCTCGGAGTTCACTGTGCAGTCAGCCTTTGTTAGAGGTACTGTCCCTTTCAGCTTTGTGGCAGCAGTCTCATATTCTGGAGCAAGCCTCTGGCAGTGTCCACACCAAGGAGCGAAGAACCCCACCAGCATAGTCTCATGCCCGGCTGCACCCTGATCAAAGTCAGAATCTCCAAGCTTGAACAAATCGCTGCCCTCCGAACAACAGGCAGTAAAAACTAGAAAAATGAAAGACCAGGGTAAGCGCATTTTGACTTTTGTCGGTGACCGGGATGAGCTCAATTAAGGGAGAAAAAGTGTGAACTTGAACTGATGTTGGCCCTGCAGCACAAGGGGCTACCGAGCTCCTGGATATTTATTTTTAATAAAAACTGATAATTGCAAGGATTCATACCAGTGAATGAAAATCCACCTCAGCATTATCTATAAAAGCATTTTTAAAAATCCTCATCCAGTAAAAATAAACGACTGTGAGTTCATGCATCCTGGCCAGCGCTGAGAAAAGTAACAGATACCACGTGACACCGCTGTCTAGTTGTGCGATACCAACTTGTACAACGGAGTGGGGACTTCAGATTTTTGTCCCAATATGACAGACTCACAGCCATGCAATTGCAAGGAATCTCATACAAAATTATTTTCAGCATTGATACAAATATATAAACAAGAACAGATGCATGATTGTGGGGGGGACGTGTGCCCCACGTCTCCCCCAATTCTACACCAGTGTGTGTAACTGATATCTGCACTGATGTCTGATGTCACTCTTCTCAGTTATAAAAGTCTCAGTTAAAACACGCCACAATTCTGTGTAACATATAGACAAGAAACATTCCCTTGATATTTGCACAAATTCTGTATGCACACTTCTGATGATGTTGCATTTTAACTTAAAGAAATTCATCATTTAATACCCGAATCAGAATGACATCATGTGATCTTCTGAAGTTCTATTCTGTCAATGTATTTAATTACTCCTATTGTGCTGCATTCCACTCTGGACTAATCTGATTCATTTCTCACAGGAACTCTCTCCACTAGATTAGTTATTTCTTAACGTCATTAGCATTGCTGAGTGCAAATTTCATCCAAATGAAAAGAAAGATGAACATGTGATTAATCTCCGAACGACTATTACCTCTGGATTCATCCTGAAGGGAACAAGAGAGGGTGGATATGGGGGGAGCTCCATTATTTGAAGGGGGTTCTTTCTATATGTTTGATTTACAAGCTTCTGTGCCACTTTTGTGAACACCTTTGTCTCGTGGCCACAAATAATTACTTCACTTGCTCCCCTTTTCTCCTAACGATGGTGGTCATTTACTCCTCCTCTCTTCACTTGGGCAGCTGGTCCTTTGATGAACCGAGGGGGTGTGTAATTTTTGTACCGCTGGAATCACCAAAGTGAATTACAAAAACAAGCATTGTTTTCAAACAGCTTTCTGAAAACGCCTCATCTGCTGGGGGGGGGGGGATGGGAACAGATAGTCCCACCCCCAACTCACGCCATTGGTTGAGTCAATGCTGTTGTGTCGGGCTGGATGGGTCGCTCAAAACAAAGAGAGGAATTTTTATAGTGCCACAGAGACACATTGTTTACAGTTTGAGAAAATCAACCAACAAATGGTTTACTTATGGCTATCTATGTATATTAAGTTGAGATAGGAAAAAGTATTTCAATACTGAAAAAGTTACACACTTTAGCTTTAACTTTTCTAATTTTTCTGATCTGATTTTGACATCTATTTTCAGAAAATTACATGTATTTAGACTTGTTCTGTGCTTCTTTTTTAATTTATAGTTGCATGTCCAGTCAAAATATCTTTATGTTGTTAAAGGTGAAGTGTGTCATTTCTAGCCTGATCTCATGAACATGATGTGACCTTGGCAACATTTTTGCAAAATGAAATTATGTGCTTCAAGTTTTGCTGCAGTTTCCCAGTGAAATATCCAGCGGGGGGCGCCAAAAGCGAGAGAAATGGTGTCGTAATCAGAAGAGGTTTTTAAGGTGAATGTTAGATGGAGGTTTTCATGAGTAAAACTCTCTAACCTAAAACTTGAACCTAACCAGTAGTGTCCCAAAACAAAATGTAAATGAAAAGCACAATTCCTGAAGTAACCATGTCATCTCGTGTTGCTTCTGTGGCACTTTCATCTCACGTCTCAGCTTGCGTGTTTAACTGGGTTCCAACTGAGTCTAAAGTCCAATACTATCAGGTGAGTTACCACACAAGCTAATCGCATTGGAATAAGTGTGTAAATATAGGTGAGTCTGTAATACAAGCATTAAAATGTATAGTTTTTCAAATGATGTGCTATAGTAAAAGTGTTTTGCCATCATAACATAGCAGTGTGCGAGTAAAAGTGTGAAAAATAAGTCATAATCAGCTTCTGTAGTCGTGATTTGTGTAAAAAGTGAATAAAACGCACAATTGTTGTAGCACCTCTAGTGTTCATTTCAACAGGAAACTGCAGCAAAACGTAGCACGCGGCACGTAAAAGTGTTGTCAGAGTAACATTAATTCAATGAGATTAGATTGGTAATTTCTGTGCATCTAGTGTCCTCAAACGGAGCATTTGTTTGCAAATCAAAGGGTCTGATTTTGGCAGGTTCTAGTTCTCATTAATCATGTTAATCATGTCATATAACGTCCTGGTTACTTTCGTAACCTCCATTCCCTGATGGAGGGAATGAGACGTTGTGTCGATGTAGTGACACTAGGGGTCACTCTTGGGAGCCCCGAACACCTCTGCTTTTTGAAAAAAGGCCAATGGGAATTGGCGAGTGGAATTTGCATCCCACTCCCCCGGACATACGGGTATAAAATGAGCTGGTATGCAACCACTCATTCAGGTTTTGTGCTGAGGAGCCGAGACAAGGTCCTGGCCATTTCAGCGGGTAGTTCAGCGTTGTGGCAAGAGGGACACAACATCTCATTCCCTCCAACAGGGAACGGAGGTTACAAAAGTAACCAGGACATTCCCTATCTGTCACTCACTCGACGTTGTGTCGATGTAGTGACACTAGGGGTCCCTATACAAAACGCCACAACTAGCTGAACTGTGTTACGTGGACTGGCGGTGTGAGATGGGCAGACCGCTCTGTGTCTCGTAGCCAGCACACCAGGCTGTCACGTAACCTCCCCAAACACTCTTATGAGTGTCGAACGGTCCTTCCCACCATCGAGGGTAGTGAGAGCGGGGGAGCTGAAAGATCGGGATCGGGCAGTAAATGGTGCCCCCCATGATTGTGTCAGCTCCTCATGCACTTCCGGGAAGAAAGGGATCGGGGCGGGGCGTGGCCATGAGCGAAGGAACCAATCAACGAGCCACGAGGGTTCAGGGGAGAGTGGAGGGTTCCACTCTAGCCCGATGCTCGCGGCTGCCCGGGAAAGCATGTCCGTCATCTCCGCGTTGACCTGAGACTGGGCGACCACACCCGAAGGAGGGAGCCCAGCCAAGGCGTCCGCATCAGAGTGGACAATCCCACTCTCCGATGCTGCGCTCGATAACTCATCGTCTTCCCGGGCTCCGAATAAGAGATCGAACTCGCCATGAGACAAGCCGGCGGTCTCATCCAAGAGCCCGACCGGGGCAAGCAAGCGTGCTGGGGAATGGGAGGTAAGTGGGGGTTTACCCGGCGGAGGTGCTTCCACTGAGGTCCCCAAATCACCCCCAGTGCTAACCAGCATGGCCTCATACCCGTAGGTAAAATGACCGAGGCGGGGAGCCGCTGGGGTGGCTTGCTTTCTTACAAATGCAAGCCGTGACTGCAACATTGCCATGGTCATGTTTTCGCAATGAGGACAAGACCATCCACGAACGATGTCTCCGTGTGGGCAGCGCCCAGACACGTAAGACAGCGATCGTGGCCGTCAGAAGCGGAGAGATAACGACCGCAACCAGGAATAACAAACAAACGGAAAGACATCTTTAAAAAGACGTTTCCGTGTGTGCCGCTCTTTTAGAAAGAAAATACACTCTTTTAGAAGATACTCTTTTGCTCTGCCGAAGCGCCCAGGGGTGTTCTCTGCACGGGTGCAGAGGGGGAGAAGCCGTTGAAATGCGCCATAAATCCTACAGTTTTAGGTGAGAACTTAGTTTGAATTGAATTCAGTGCACTGAATGCAACCACTCAGCTCTGAAGAGAAAATCTGAATGAGTGGTTGCATACCAGCTACTTTTATACCCGTATGACCGGGGGAGTGGCATGCAAATTCCACTCGCCAATTCCCATTGGCCTTTTTTCAAAAAGCAGAGGTGTTTGGGGCTCCCAAGAGTGACCCCTAGTGTCACTACAACGACACAACATCGAGTGAGTGACAGATAGGGAACTAACAACACAATAAAATATCAACAGCATATGGAGAGAAAATGTAAACCCTAAATGAAATATTGTATATGTACAGCATGTGTTCGTGAAATGCATGTAAATATACTCACCAATAACACAGAACAATGGAATTATAAAGTTGAGTTACTCTCTAGACTTTACCCAGACAGCACATGTATGTCTCAGAGATGTCTGTTTTAGATCTTTTCGTCTGGAAAGCATCGCATTTTAATGAACATCTGCTAAACATCTTAAAAAGATCAGATTAACAAAACATTCTAAATCATAAACGTCTCAAAGACATCTGTTGAATGTCTTATTGACATCCAAGAGGAAACGTCTTATGTATTGCAGATGTGAAAACAACCTAAAAAATACGTCTTCCAGATGTAAACACACACATCAAATAGACATCTGGGTGATGTCCATGTGCTATCAGGTTAATCATTTAAACAATACTTCAGGTCATTCTATCCTGATAGCACATGTACATCATCCAGAAGTCTATTTGGTGTGTGTGTTTACATCTATTAGACATTTCTTCTTGGAGGTCTTTGGGACGTTTATAATTTAGAATATTTGTAATTCTGATCTTTTTAAGATGTTTAGCAGATGTAAGATGCTTTCCGGATGAAAAGATCTAAAGCAGACATCTCGGAGACGTATGTGTGATATCTGGGTACTAATCAAAGTACAGATATTGGGTAAAATAGTCAATTTTAAATCAATGTAATCATTAATAATTCATAAATAAAATACATTTTATTTAATAATTATATTTAATATATTTAATCATTTTATTAGCATATTTATAATCAGCAGTTCTCTCAATTTGCCCATCATTTTCATGCATTTATTTTTTCACTAGTCTTTAGGATATATGTGATACAGCCTTAGAATCTGGCTAAAACAAGGTATCTTAGAAAGCACAATAATGTTGCGGCCTACCTTTTGGAAATGCCTTTATCTGTCGCGAGTGCGCCTATGATGTCTATTTCGTATCTATTTGTTTGTTTGCTTGTCTTTTTGTTTTAATATTAAATAATTCATTTGTTGTTTGGATAGTAAGTCTGCCCTGATTCATCAAACAAAATACAAATGTTAAGGTGAAATGTCTGTAACACAAGCACCTCATACCTGCAAAAATGACACCCGCTGCAAATATACAGTATAACAAAGAGACTAAATTGCATTGTAATGACGCTGAGATGAACTTGTGTCGTCACTAATAGATGAAACACATTCAGCTCCTGTGGCGGGTTTAAAGTTCCTCACAGGGGTGATTATAATTAAAGAGAGTCTTTGTCAGCTGCTAATGGCTCTTTTAATCTGTAATGTGCGTTTAGTGCTGCAGGCAGTCATGGATACCCATGATGCATTTTAACATGAGCACAGAGCTTCACTCATCACACACTGACTGATGGACTGATGGACTGAGGACAATAATTCAGAGCGGAATTATGGGATGGACACTTCTATCAGCCAAGGCATGCCAGTCTGCCATATGATTACATGCTAATTCCTCAAAGAAAAAAACACACTGTTGCTGCATTCATATCAGTCATGATCTCCACTGCATCATCAGTATTTATCAGGCAGCAAAAGATGTGTTTGTAAAGTAAATGGCCCTTCAACCGCTACACAAACCCCATCACTCAGATGAGAAAGTACGCAGAAAGTGAGCGGTACGTTAAACAGCTCGCTTGTGTGTTTATGTTCAGATTGAAGCAACTTTCTGGCACAGCTGTCAATCTCAGACACCTTATGACTTTCTTTCTTCTGTAGAAGGAAAAATGTTGAATGCTCACACTGCTCTCACGCTGTTCTCGCTTGTATTTGGCTTTGTTCTTAACACAAAACTATCATAAAACTTCAGAAGATTTGGAATACAACACATGAGTCGTATGGACTACCTTTATGGGGCATTTATTGTGTTTTTTGCTCATTTTTGGAGCTTGACAGATATGGTCCAAACGAACTATAAATGCAAGAGCTGCGTGAGGATTCTTAAATTCTCCTTTTGTGTTCCACTGTAGAAAGAATGTCATACGAGTTTGGAACAACATGAAGGTGAGCCAATGACAGATTTTTTTTATTCCTTTAATTAGAGATTTAATCAAATGACCCAAGACCTCATTAAACTGAATAATACAAAATGTTGTTGCATTTTACACACCACAAATTTTTAGGCTATTCATCAAGTCTGATTTCATCTGTTGATTTATACTCTGAATTTTAAACCTTCTAGGGCTGCATGATTATTCCCCTTTATATTGTAATTGCAATTAACTGAGATTTTAGAACAATTTACATTAAAATACTTTTTTGGGAGAATCAACTGCATGCCATATTTGCTATGTATACTACACATCCAGAACAAAAGCATAATGTTTTATCAGTAAATGATGACTTTGCCTGAAACAGTTAACTTTACATTGGCCCTATTAGAAGCATAAAGACTTGTTTGTGATTGATTACAATGCTGAACTGCTACAAAAACACAAGTTAAAACAGAAAATTTGGACTCAACATGAGCACTACCTGCTTTAATTGACACTTCACAATTAGTTAATTATGATAATGTAACTGTAATCTTGATTATTTATGCAACCCTAAAACCTTCTGATTTAAACTTTTGTATTTACTGTAAAAACAACCTATTTTTCTCCCATAATCAATAGATGCACTTTTTTTTTCTCTCCCCTTTTTCTCCCCAGTCTGGAATACCCAATTCCCAATGTGCTCGCCTCAATCCGGAGGAGGACGAATCTCAGTTGCCTCCGCGTCTGAGACCGTCAATCCACACATCTTATCACATGGCTTGTTGAGCGTGTTACCGCTGAAACCTAGCGCATGTGGAGGCTTCACGCTATTCTCCGCGGCATCCACGCACAACTCACCATGCGCCCCACCGAGAGCGAACCACATTATGGTGACCACGAGGAGGTTACCCCATGTGACTCTACCCTCCCTAGCAACTGGGCCAATTTGGTTGCTTAGGAGACTTGGCTGGAGTCACTCAACACACCCTGGATTCGAATTCGCGACTCCAGGGGTGGTAGTCAGCGTCTTTGCTCACTGAGCTACCCTAACAGATGCACTTATTTCC
The DNA here is from genome assembly GCF_019703515.2 of Myxocyprinus asiaticus. Taxonomy (NCBI): domain Eukaryota; kingdom Metazoa; phylum Chordata; class Actinopteri; order Cypriniformes; family Catostomidae; genus Myxocyprinus; species Myxocyprinus asiaticus. The sequence goes on from NC_059347.1 coordinate 60,460,537, forward strand.
TTTAAAAGAACTTCACATAAAGGGCTCTGTTTTTGTGACAGTGCAACACACAACAACAGTGCGCAACGTCTTATCTAATTCTTGTGAGAGTGCTAATTCTTAGTGCAATTTTCGTGCCAGTACAAGTGGGCATGGGTGAGAATGTTTGCGCTGTCTGTGGGTGTATGCACACAAACTGTGGGTGCCATTGTGTTTTTCATGTTTAAATAAATTAATGTAATTTTTAAAGCAAAATCGACTGTTAGAAGTGAATGCTTCCACATTTCCATGCGTATAAAAGGAGCGTATCACTGTCATAGAAATATGTCTGACATTCAACAAGGATGCATTTAATGCACAATAGAAAGTAAGTCCATATTTCTATTCTTCTAATTCATTGCATACAGTCCATTTACACCACCAACTTCTTATGAATGTGTTGTCTTTATTTTCGTCAATCCCATTTGCATCTCGTCTTAGTTCATGCTTAAATACCAAAACTTCATGGCCATGCCCACTGACTTTGTGCTTATGACTTATCTCAGAGCGCTGCACTTAGCGTTTAACGATCATAAAATACTGCCCAAAGTCTTTTGGACCCATTCTTAGTGTCTTTGATTTCATCTCTTAAATGTAGTATAAAAAACACTGCAAGTAATTGTTTGGACACATCACTACTATTTAGTCAACATTTAAACAAAGAAGCATTTCAAACTCTGATAAAAGTCTGTTATTAATGTGAGAACATGCAAGTCTGTGTGTTTAAGGTGTAACAACCTCTCATTTTCATCCCACAGTCACTGCATGAATAAACCAGCATCTCTGTGGAATACAATCTCTCTGGTTTGTATGTTTGTGTAGCTGATTGCACCTTCATGTTTGACTGCATTTGGCACACTTAAAAGACCCCTGAAACAAGCAGCACTGTAGGTGACGCCTAACAAGACACAAACTCCATTCAGCATGCAAACAATCCTCATACAAACATACAGACCCTCATTAGACAAGTGAATGTGAAGGAAATCAAAGGGCAATTGCACGAGGATAATTACGTTTCAGACTGATGCTGTTGATTCAGATCAAATGAGTTGTGGCAGTAACTCCTGTTTCCCAGCAGCCCATTTCATCTGCGTCACGCTCTGAACTGAGAGACAGACAGAGAGAGAGAGAGAGACATTATGTCTACAGGAACATGAAAGGGTACCACGGTAATACCTCGAGGCCATTCGGCTGTTTCAAAGGGGAGAAATGGCTCATTGAAAAGCCGTGTTAAACATTATTATGTGTAATTTGGCTTCTTTTCCCCCCTCATACTGGCTGTTGTAAGCAGCATTTGGCCATTCTCTCCAGATAAAAGTGTTCTTGGTGCTTTGAAGCGAAGGGGCCACGCCAGCTACTGTTTCATGCTAAATAAGCACAATACATTTTTTTATTAAAAGCCAACCAGACGCACACACGAAGCAGGTTTTATTTAAAGAACAAAAAGAAAATCAGCGCACGGTTTTATTCTTTGAGCTCACGATGAAATAATTGTTTTACACAGCAATATTGCAGCTGCTTTCTGTCATTTATTCATTAGCATTTGACACCTCACAAAGAGCTGCTGCTCTTGTGGTTTATGAGACTTTAAAACAGTCATTTTTAGAAAGTAATTTTAGAAATGACTGTGCTGGTGTCGATCTGTTTGTCTTTCTCAACTCTCACCCGTACAAATCTGCAGTAAAACAACAGAACCGTGTGTCTGATGGGTGAAAATTGCTCTAGTGAGCTGTCTACCTAGACAGTATTTTAAGGCATGGGCAGGGTTGGGAGGGTTACTTTTGAAATGTATTCCACTACAGATTACAGAATACATGCTGTAAAATGTCATTTGTAAAGTATTCAGTTGGATTACTCAAGGTCAGTAATGTAATCTAAATACTTTGGATTACTTCTTCAGCACTGGTAGATTTTTTCACTTGTTTTGACTATAAAAACTCTGCCAGTACAGTAAGACAAAATACACATGTTAAAAATACATTCTCTGAAAAACTGAAATATCTTATGCAGTGTTGTTTCGAAAACAACATAAATCAAGTTGATCTTGTTTTAAGGATTTTTAGATATTTTTACAGGAAAACAATACAAAAATTATTATCAAGAATATGATTTTTGCCCTAATATCAAAGGTCTTAATAGAAAAAAGAAATTATGACCTAACGTGAATTTTCTTGATAAAAAAATATGATCGTGTCTGGTAACATGTGCATGTTTATTTGTGCCGAGAGTACGTACAGAAATTGGAAAAACGTTGTTTGCTTATTTTGCCCCATGGATCTGGAATAAAATGCAGGATGTCCTCAGCTTAAAATCTCTACCTATTTTAACTAATTTAAAAACTTTTATATTTCAATTTTAAAGAAACGTGTACTTGTTTGTTGTAGTTTCTCTCTCTCTTTTTTGTTGTTGTTGTTGTTGTTGTTGTTGTTGTTGTGTGGAATGTGTTTTATTATTGTACTTTTATTGCTTTTATTGTAACTATGTATGTAAGCCGCTATCTTGACCAGGACTCCCTGGAAGAAGAGATCGTGTATCTCAATGGGACCTTCCTGGTTAAATAAAGAATAAATAAAAATAACATGTAAAATGGCTAGAAATAGCATTTTATCTTAGCGTAAAGCTGACAATTTACACAAGGTTTATTTCTATTTCTTCTGCTCCAAACTTACTTCAAACTTACTTCTCTGTGTGCTCGTATGAATATAACACATCATAAGAAAGTGTTTCACCGCTGTTCAAATGCATTTTGGATCGCATCATTTATATGTATAAATGTTTTCCATCTGAAAGGACTAAATATTAAATGAAACAAATGACAATAAAATGCAAAGTAATCTCTTCAGCAGGGCGCTACAGTGTGAGTATTTCACTCACATTTGCCCCTAAAAATAGATATGTGCGAACTGGAAAAATGATTTACGAGCACAGTGTGCGATTAAACATTACAACCTACCGTAATCTATTTCCACTGCTAATTGTTTAAAGACCCAAATTCCACAAGCGGCATGTGCCAACCACAGTAGAGTTTTCTGTGATGAAGCAGTCCAGTCAGAGAGAGAAAGGTGAACAACACTGGAAAAAAGTATCGATATAGGCTATAAGTTAACGTGCAGACATCGCTGAAAATCAAGCCCATTCAGTTTTATTTTAAGCGAAAAAGAGACGAGGAGAAAGAGGAGTCCAGCGAGGGGGATTCGCAAGGTTCAACTAATGAAGCCTCTTCACAAGGTTTACCTGAGGCGGCTAACGTTGATATGGTGGCTAACGTTAGGGATGCTGAGAACAACGTTAGCGAAGCTACCGTGACCCCCGCTCTCACTTCAACATCCACTGTAGCCGGTGGAGGGAGAACATATAGATTCAATGCAAATTGGCTCAAAATGTTCCCATGGCTAGAGTTCGAAAACAACGTCATGTTCTGCAAATATTGAAAAGAGATAGTGTAGCGAAACATAACATCTCGCGTTGGCATATCCAGTGCAGAGATCTGTACCTGTTGAGACAGGAGAAACCATCAGGCACGGTGTCAGCAGCCTTGAGGAGGCAAGTGCTGTTGTCTGAGGAGGAGAAGAGGAGGCAGCTGAAAATAAAGATAAACATCGCATACTTCATTGCGAAAGAAGAAGAACCCTTCCTCAAATTTGGGCCGCTTATCAGACTCCACCACAAAAACGGAGTTGACATTAATCCCACATACGACAATGATGTAAGATGTGCGGAGATGATCAGTCAAATTGCTGACATAATGAGAGAGAGCCTGTCAGCGAAGCTGAAAGCCGCGAAATATCTTGCCGTTCTAATAGACGGAGACACTGATATATCCAACATCGAATGCGAGATTGTCTACGTACGCTTGTTGGAGGATGGGAAGCCAGTCAATCTCCTGGTCGGACAACAGACCCTTGAGCACTGCCATTGGTAAGTTGTTCCTCTTTATAGGCTTTATTCTTGTGTAAAGTTTAATCATTATTCATAATGGAGATAATTTAGTTTGTCAGAAATACTTTTGTATAATTGTTTTTTTGTGCTATCATTCGAGGTATTTTGAATGCCACCAAGGCCACATTTCGTGCTGCTTGCCCAGAGGAGGATGGAGGGTCATGGATGAAGAAGTGCATCTCCTTCGGGGCAGATGGTGCCTCCGTGAACATGGGCCACCGTGGGGGAGTGATTGCCCACCTGCAGAGAGAGGCAGGGGAGCATATAATCCCAATCCACTGTATGCCACGTAGGTTTGTAACTAATAAATTCTCTATGATTTAGTTTTATTTGCTAGCAGAGAATGTTAAACAATACTGTGTGTGTGTATGTGTGTGTGTGTGTGTGTGTGCGTGTGTGCGTGCGCTAAGTGCTGGAATGGTAAATACCACAGAATTATTGTTTTCTGTTGGCACAAGAGACGGGGGGGAAGGAGATGTTTGGAATATTCTGTTCTGCCTTTCACAGACTAGAGCTGGCAATATTGACCATTCAGAAGAAAGAGCCAAAGGTGTCTGTCATGTACGATCTTCTGATTCTGATATTGAAGACGTATCACTTCAGCGGAAAATCCAAACGAGAGCTCTGTGTTCTCGGGCAAGAGCTCGGTGTGGATATTGCACACTGTCTAGCATCAAGGGAACTCACTGGATCCCCCATGTCCACAGAGCCCTCAAAGTGTTCCTACGGCATGTACAAGACAAGGACCTTTCCACTGATGAAGGCCAGTACTCTGTTGTTCTGCAGCACATGGAGCACCTGGCCATAGCATCAACAACAGTGGAAGTTCAAGGGCGGGCAAAGAAGGTCAGTTTTACACAGGAAATGTAATACCACACTAGTTTTAAAAAATAGGTTCAAGACTCTAATGAATTTTCAGAATCAATTAATTGACAGGTGACAGTTTATTTTCTCACTACTTAACAGATAAAGTGGGAAATGGAGAATGCACTCTTTTGTGTATTCTGCCATTTTCTCTCAGACATGTTTGAGGAGCTATCCTCACTTAGCCTCACCCTGCAAAGGAATGACCTGATCCTCTCCCAAGCCACATCAGAGTTGAGGACAATGACCAGACTGGAAGCACTAAAGCTTAGGGCAAAGGCAGGAGGCATGCTGGAGAAGATCCAGACCATGCTTGCTCAGCAGCAGGGTGATGAGAAGAGATTCCAGGTGTGTTAGGATGAGAGCTTGTTAGGATGTAAGAGAAATCAATTATTAAAATCGATGATTAAGACAGATTCTCAGTGTGAGAATCGATGTATTCGTTGCCCAATAGAATGATTTGAGGATAAGGAGGGAAATGCAGTGGAGAAGTCTTTAAAAAATTTTTATTGTGTGTTGGTGTGTGTGTGTCTCTCTGTGTGTGTGTTATTTCTGTTAAAGGGAATAACACTGAAGGGGAATCTGAAAGGCTTCACGGACCTCACCAATCCCCAGCTGAAGCAGCACATGGAGGCGGCCATCAACATTGGCGTGGATGATCTCAAAGCCAGGTTTGGTGGATTTGGCCAGGTTTTCTGAAGGATGAGTGTGCCCAGACCCCAGTGGAGTCTTTCAGAGTGCTAAACCCTGACACATGGCCAGAAGACCAGGCCAGCCTTCTCACCTTTGGCGATGATGGTGTGGCATACCTGATGAGGCATTTCAAGGAGCCTCTAGAGAGGTAAGAATTTATTTGACACTGCATTGCCATATGAGACAATGTTATGTTTGCATATTTGCAAACTCACTTGCTCTGTTCAATCCTGCAGATCAGGGTGCAACATGGCTGCAATCCAGGATGAGTGGCAGGGTTGAAATCCTGGTCAACCACAATTTCAAGGACAAGTCCTACAGTGGCCTGTGGGAGACCATGTTGACAAAGGACCCCTACAGGCACGATTACAAGGTAGACTAACAGTCCTGACTGGTTATGTATGGTATCCTTCTATGGTTGGTTTTGATAAGTTAATGGTAAGAGTTTAAATGAAATTGAAAGATATCTTTTCCCTAGAACATACTGGAGGTGGTGCAGCTTATACTGGTGCTGCCCATTTCAGCCGCCCAGTGTGAGCGAGGCTTCTCTGCGCAGAACCGGATTAAGATTTCGACAAGAAACTGCCTTGGGGTCTCCACCACTGAAGACCTGATGAGGATCAGCCTGGAGGGACCTTCTGTCGAGGAGTTCGATCCCACTCCTGCCGTGGACTGCTGGCTGACCTCTAAGTGTGCCAGACGGCCAACATACAAAAGCAGCTGGACAACTGATATCCTTTGCATCTAGTAGGCATGGGTCAATGTGTGATTTTGGTGGTATGTGCTGTTCCACAGATGTGTGTCCCTTAGTACACGCACACACACTCACACATTTTTCACTGTGCTCCTAAATTCTTTGTGTGCTCCTTCATTTTTTCATTTAGGAGCATATGTACTCCTTGGGAAAAAAGTTAGCGTAGAGCCCTGCTCTTCAGTAATCAAAATACTTTTTGAATGTAACTGTATTCTAATTACCAATGATTTAAATTGTAACTGTAATGGAATACAGTTACTTATATTTTGTATTTTAAATACGAAATCCCATTACATGTATTCCGTTACTCCCCAACTCTGGGCATGGGTTTTCAAACTGGGGTCCAGAGACATTTACAGGGGCCGTAAAGACAGTTTCAGAGAAAAATGGTGTTAAAAAAGTAAACATCTAATGAATTTGATATTAGTTCTGTTTCATTCTGATTTCTGAACACTACAAATAAATAAAAAGGTTTATACATGTACCATTACTCTAACAGTGGGTATAAAAAAGATGCTGCCATCTTAAAAGGTACAGTTCCCCCAAAAATGAAAATTCTCTCATTATTTACTCACCCTCATGCCATCCCAGATGTGTATGACTTTCTTTCTTCTGCAGAACACAAATGAAGATTTTTAGAAGAATATTTCAGCTCTGTAGGTCCATACAATGCAAGTGAATGGTGACCAATTCTTTGAAGATCCAAAATGGACATAAAGGCAACATAAAAGTAATCCATACGGCTCCAGTGGTTTAATCCATGTCTTCTGAAGCGATATGATAGGTGTGGGTGAGAAACAGATCAATAGTTAAGTCCTTGTGATGTGTGATGACATTAATGTGTAATGGATGTTCGTTGCTGTGCACTGGAAGACTTTATAGAAAGAGTTGAACGTTTCTCTGTCTCCTGTCACGCTTCATGCCGGAGCCCCATAATGGATTAGCATTCCACCTTACTAAATTCATTAAAACCATAGATACAGTATAGATACAGTACCCCACAAAAAGATAAAAGTGGAGATTTAGAATAAAAAAGGACTTAATTTTGATCTGTTTCTCACCCACACCTATCATAACACTTCTGAAGACATGGATTAAACCATTGGAGTCGTATGGATTACTTTTATGCTGCCTTTATGTGATTTTTGAGCTTTAAAATTCTCATCACCATTCACTTGCATTGTATGGACATACAGAGCTGAAATATTCTTCTAAAAATCTTCATTTGTGTTCTGCAGAAGAAAGAAAGTCATACACATCTGGGATGACATGAGGGTGAGTAAATAATGAGAGAATTTTCATTTTTGGGTGAACTATCCCTTTAATACATAAGAAGTAAAACATTTTCAGGTCGTCATTTCTTTTGACTTCAGTACAATGACCATATAAAAGTCAATTATTTAATTTTGCCAACACGCTGTCTGCACAATATTAACTTTTTAATGAATGCATTTTTGCTGAAATGCAAAATGTTATATTAACACAGAAAGCAAAATAGAAGCTCATGAAAATGACGTGACTATGGCGACTTTTTTGCAAAATTACATTACGCGGTTCGTTACACCTATCGTGGCAGTTCTGAGGTGAAATGTCCACTGTGTGGCGCTAAATGCGAGTTAATGTTCTCACAGACAGATGAGATTTTTAAGGTTAATGCTCTTTTGAGTTTTAAATCAACAAAGCCGACCTCGCTACACTAAACCTAAACCTAACTGATAGTATTAGAAAAAGCACATGTGAGATAAAAAAACACAACCACGTCATTTTGTGGTGCTTTTGGCTCACGTGTCGACTCTCGTGCTCTTTGGGACTCGTACCCCTCTCCTTTACATCACAAGTGCAATGCTCTATTAGTTGAGCTACCGCACAATTCGATCACACTCAAACAAGCTTGTAAATGTAGTTGGTTATGTAATGCAAACTTTAAAATGAGTCATGCGCTATAGTAAAAGTGTTTAGATGTCATAAGATAGCATTGTGTGAGGAACAGAGCGAAAAGTACGTGTTTATGAATGGATAATATGCCGTTTTACTCGTGATTTGTGTGAAACGGAATAAAAGTCATTGTTGTAGCATCTGCCGCGATACATGCAATGAGCCCCGTAAAAATCATTTTGCAAAAATGTAGGTATAGTAATGTGATGCTATGAGACCAGGTGGTAAATGCTTGATGTTTGATACTTTAATGTAATCTATTGGTAGTTTGACTTCCTGAAGAGAAGCTTTGTTTGTTTGAGTCACCCGACACGTCAACGTTTGACTCAGCCAACACCCCATTTTGTGTTCCACAAAAGAAAATAAGTCATATGGGTTTGGAACAACGTGAGGGTGAGTAAATGATGACAAAATGTTCATCTTTGGGTGAACTGAAAATACAACAATGCATCATTAAACAAAGCATCAAGTATATGAGAATCTCCTGCAGAATAAGAATCATTCTGTCATAAGTACTGCTGGATTTTCTGTTCTGTTCTGCGAGTCTCTTTTAGCCAGTGAGACAAACAGCGAGACGCTCCTCAGATGTTGTCAGTGTAGATATATGAACGAGCTCCTCCACGTGGAAAAGCAATTTGCGAGTGTGCTGTATCCACATCTCGCCCCTCCGGCAATAAAGCAATGTTCACGACTGGCTACCTTCTGCCAACTTAATTCATCTTGAAACACGTTCAGAGTGCATTAATGCTGTGTAGTATGAACTTTAATAAGATGTTCTTCATCTGCATAATCAACTGAAGCTCACAATGTTTCTCTATCTCTTTAATTCTGATTCTGCCTCGCAGGAAGACGTTAGTACTTTAATTTCCTGTCATTGTGGTGCGGCTGCTTTACCTCTCGGTTAATGTTTCTGAGCTGAATCAAATCTGCTGTACTGCATTTTATCATAAAGCCAGTAAACTGAAGGTCTTTCTGAAATCAAAGTGATGCAGTACAGTCCAATGTTTGTGGTGATTATAACATTACAAAGTGATTTACACCTTACTTTACTTGTATTCCAGCTAGAGGGAGATTTTAAGGGGTTTTATTTCTTATTCAGGTCATAAAACAGCTGAATCAATCGCATGGGAGGCAGATCCCAGGACGCTTTGCTCGGCTGCTGACTCATTAATTAAAAAAGAATAATCAATAGTTTCTCTAATTTATCTTTGTGCCACAGAGTCAGGCTGTTTCTTAAAAGAATAGTGCAGTCAAAGAAGAAAATTCTGACATCATTTACTCACCCTCATGTTGTCCCAAACCCGTATGACTTGGAACGCAAGAGGACATGTTAGGCAGAATGTTTACACATTCGCGAGCCGCTATGACATTTAATCACGCACAAGATATTAATTATAAACATCAACAATTCAGTCTAATTCTTGAAAGCAGGAATGGAATTGCTATAGTAAGAGGGCTCATTTTTGATAATGAGTAATTGCATTTCCACTAGTGAAAACGTTAATTATTCATATTCAAAATAACGTCATTACTCGCGGAAATGCACATACTTAACATCAGAAATGTGAAACCTCTTCTGATCAGTAAATTGGGGAGTAATTAAATATATCTTACTAGTTGCATGAACCAAAGTATAGATATAAAAAATGAGCATTCATTTCCTGCACATGATTACATGTTGAATGGACTTTTGATATTCAAGAGGCTCTGTTTTATACGATTAAAGAATATAATAAGCCGAACTGGCTTTTAATCATGTGCAGGATATGAATTATAGATAGCAACAATTACACTTTCACTAGTTAAAATACTAATTCTTGATATCAGTAATTACATTTGCACTACTAAAAGTGTTAATCTTTGATATAAAAAATTAAGACAATACTTTCAGAAATACCCATTCTTTATATCAAAAATTATATCGTAATTCTTAATATCTGTATCTGCATTTTTACTAGCAGAATTTCACCGTGATCTGTCATTCACTCATGTTCAAAATGCAATTTCGGATATCTCTAATTAATTTCATTCTAATTGAAATTCCAATTTGACGTATCAGCTATGTACTTCTTATTAGAAAAAATCATATATATTTTTTTCACTAGCGGCAATGATAATTTCATATATACTGTATATATAATGTGATTGTAACCTTATAAGATATCTTTAATTACTCTCCAATTTATTGATTTCCAGATATCTGAAATACCACATCTAACATGTTGAAATACATTCACTGATATAGAAAATGAGCATTTTTACTAGTTGTAATTCAGTTGTTGATGTCAGAAATAGACATTTGAACTAGTAACAATGTAATTATTGTTCTATCATGAAGACTTGTAGACTTGAGTGAAATTTAAGATGATATTTATTTGATGAATATAAAACAGGAGTGTAATGTCTCTCTTTGGCGTAAGCCCCGTCTGGCGGTCCGAAGATTTTGCACTCGGAACCGTCATATCCTGCCGGAGATAGGAGGCAGGGGCGAGGAGCCTACCCCTGTGCAGGACGGGACTCAACTGGTGGTGGTGGGGTGGTGGAGGTTGCTGTGTTAGCACACTGAAACAGCAATGTGATAGATTGTAAGCAGACTTATAAAGCAATGGCTTACATGTGATTGGCTAGGAGTTACCTAGATAATGGTGCGATGATGTACAGCTGCTATTCTTCCCGCTAGAACTACGCTGTGCTTACATTTATAAGATTAACAGTTTTTTTATTAATTCTTCTTATACATTACACAGAACAAATCACGATATATACTGTATGTACAGAATCAAACAATATCCCCTTTTAACCCCCATTAATTCCCTAACCCCACCCTAACCCTCATGTAATCATTGTTATCAAAATAAATTAATTAATATGTAAGAAATGTATATAGATGACTGTAATTGTGTTTAGAACAGGAGTGAATGGCAGATCATTATGAAATTATACTAGTGAAATATTATCACGATATTCTTTTCATATCGTTCGATATCGATATTTATCACGATGTACGTATTTGCATATTGCAAATTTTTTTGAATATCCAAGTTGGCAGAAGAAAAGAAAAAAGTTAAATCCTAAACAGTCAACACTGTCTCTACCAAACTGCACTGTAAGCCCAGAGACAGCCAAAGCAGCGGGGTCTGAGGGATCTTCTACCAAAATATGATAATATTTATAATAATGTCGCTGTCCTTTTCTGCATATCGCTGCCCCCTTAGGCATATCGCAGCGCCGTTTTGTGGCCCATTCTGCATAACGCGGTGGCCCATTTCAGCTTATCGCAGCCCATTCGGCCAGTTCTCCCGATGGCCAGTCCACCCCTGCATTAAAGTGAGAAAGACTAGGCTACCAACTAGTCATTTTATTGTTTTTCCTCGTCATCCATGCCAGAGATGATGATATCTGATTCATTTTCACTAAATTAGAACATAAATCTGTTTATTATTAAAGGCTCGTAACATGCTGATTAATAAAGCAAAATTTAGAAGGAAAAAACATTAACATTACCACGTTAACTTATGCGGCGCCTCATGTCTACTCACACGCGGGGAAAAGAGGTAACACGTGTGGAGCGGGACAGGGCATACATTAAGCGTGTTCAGTGCTAGAGAAAAATATTCAAGAATACAGTGCCGTCTACCACCCCTGGAGTCGTGAGGTCGAATCCAGGGTGTGCTGAGTAACTCCAGCCAGGTATCCTTAGCAACCAAATTGGCCCGGTTGCTAAGGAGGTTAGAGTCACATGGGGTAACCTCTTCGTGGTCGTGATTAGTGGTTCTCGCTCTCAGTGGTAAGTTGTGCGTGGATCGCGGAGAGTAGCATGAGCCTCCACATGCTGTGAGTCTCCACGGTGTCATGCACAACGAGTCACGTGATAAGATGCACGGATTGAAGGTCTCAGAAGCGGAGGCAACTGAGACTTGTCCTCCGCCACCCGGATTGAGGTGAGTAACCGCACCACCACGAGGACCTACTAAGTAGTGGGAATTGAGCATTCCAAATTGGGAGAAAAGGGGATAAAAAAAAAAAGAATACAGCGCAGAAATATCACAGCTGATGTACACAGCACTGTTGTTTTGTCACGCTGCTCACTAGAGATGATGAGAGGGCGCAACCATCATCATCCCACATAGCAGACAGACTTGGCCCGAGTTAGGCCTCAGTCTGGCACTGATGGCCTCATGTCGGCAACGGCATGCGTCCTGTCAGCCAAAGATGGGCCATGGCGGCTCTTCATACATGACAGCAAACAACATGAGGGCCGATTGTTGGTGGGAGGTGTGTAGCCCAGATCAGACTTATGAATCATGGGCCACATTTGAAAAGTGACATTGATTTTATATATATATTTTTAAAAGGATCCCTAGATTTTATCATTCTTCTTAGAAATAATAATTTAAATAAATGTTAGAATAATTGATAATCAAACAATAAAGACATTGTTCATTGTTATACAGTGCATCCAGAAAGTATTCACAGCGCTTCACATTTTCAACATTTTGTTATGTTACAGCCTTATTCCAAAATGGATTAAATTCATTATTTTCCTCAAAATTCTACAAACAATACCCCATAATGACAACGTGAAAGAAGTTTGTTTGAAATCTTTGCAAATTTATTAAAAATAAAAAAAAATAAAAAAATCACATGTACATAAGTATTCACAGCCTTTGCCATGACACTCAAAATTGAGCTCATGTGCATCCTGTTTCCACTGATCATCCTTGAGATGTTTCTACAACTTGATTGGAGTCCACCTGTGGTAAATTCAGTTGATTGGACATGATTTGGAAAGGCACACACCTGTCTATATAAGGTCCCACAGTTAACAGTGCATGTCAGAGCACAAACCAAGCCATGAAGTCCAAGGAATTGTCTGTAGACCTCCGAGACAGGATTGTATCGAGGCACAGATCTGGGGAAGGGTACAGAAACATTTCTGCAGCATTGAAGGTCCCAGTGAGCACAGTGGCCTCCATCATCCATAAATGGAAGAAGTTTGGAACCACCAGGACTCTTCCTAGAGCTTGCCGCCCAGCCAAACTGAGCGATCGGGGGAGAAGGGCCTTAGTCAGGGAGGTGACCAAGAACTCGATGGTCACTCTGACAGAGCTCCAGCATTTCTCTGTGGAGAGAAGAGAACCTTCCAGAAGAACAACCTTCTCTGCAGCACTCCACCAATCAGGCCTGTACTCCTCAGTAAAAGGGACATGACAGCCTGCCTGGAGTTTGCCAAAAGGCACCTGAAGGACTCTCAGACCATGAGAAACAAAGATTGAACTCTTTGGCCTGAATGGCAAGCGTCATGTCTGGAGGAAACCAGGCACCGCTCATCACCTGGCCAATACCATCCCTACAGTGAAGCATGGTGGTGGCAGCATCATGCTGTGGGGATGTTTTTCAGCGGCAGGAACTGGGAGACTAGTCAGGATCGAGGGAAAGATGAATTCAGCAATGTACAGAGACATCCTTGATGAAAATCTGCTCCAGAGCGCTCTGGACCTCAGACTGGGGTGAAGGTTCATCTTCCAACAGGACAATGACCCTAAGCACACAGCCAAGATAACAAAGGAGTGGCTCCGGGACAACTCTGTGAATGTCCTTGAGTGGCCCAGCCAGAGCCCAGACTTGAACCCGACTGAACATCTCTGGAGAGATCTGAAAATGGCTGTGCACCAACGCTCCCCATCCAACCTGATGGAGCTTGAGAGGTCCTGCAAAGAAGAATGGGAGAAACTGCCCAAAGATAGGTGTGTCAAGCTTGTAGTATCATACTCAAAAAGACTTGAGGCTGTAATTGGTGCCAAAGGTGCTTCAACAAAGTATTGAGCAAAGGCTGTGAATACTTATGTACATGTGATTTTTTTCCCGTTTTTTATTTGTAATAAATTTGCAAAGATTTCAAACAAACTTCTTTCACGTTGTCATTATGGGGTATTGTTTGTAGAATTTTGAGGAAAATAATGAATTTAATCCATTTTGGAATAAGGCTGTAACATAACAAAATGTGGAAAAAGTGAAGCGCTGTGAATACTTTCCGGATGCACTGTAAGTCTTTCGTAAGCCACCTGAATGACCCATGTTTGTATATATTCCATCACATTTGTTAAATATTGAAAATGTTTGATATTTATTAAAAATAGGTCAAGGTTGGTCAAGATTACATTCAAAGAACAAATTTAAATTCAGCAGTAAAATCTGACTACAAAGTTATCATAAACTGTGCTTCTTTAGCTCAGATAACATAAAAATACCTATATATTTTTCTGACTGTTTCAGCTAAAGTGCATGCATGTACACAAGTTGACTGACAGGCAATGTCTGAATCTAAAATGTGATTGGATCTATTACCTTTAAGGCGGGACTTTCTTTTCTACAATCGGACCATTGGCTTTTGGGTGTTTACGTAAATTTAAACTGCTGTTCCCGCCGAATGTGTTATCATAGAAACATCACTTATCTCGCAGCACTCGTGGAAGAATAAAGAGGCACACAGACACACATGCCTGTGTGGTTTTGATTATTGCACTGTGATATTATCCTTGTGTTATTTCTGTAGTCTAAGCAAATGAGGAACGAGACCACTTTCAGTGTTTTAACGCTATCACACAAGGCCTACCAAACAAATTAATTAGCTACTAATTTATTACAGTGTCTGATATATAATGTAATCAATATGCAATCATAATGAAACAGTAATTGATTGTACTATTCAGATGTATTCTGTTTCACCCAACACTGACCATAAGTAACTTTATCTCACTTCTCCAGTGATGTAATCTGTTATAATTTACAGTGCTTTATTGTTCAGTTGCTTATCTTATTTTTAGCAGGTTCTGATAATGCAGCATGATTTCAAAATGACAAGTGCAGAAATGTATGTTTTAGTATGCATCTATGTAGTACACCAGACATTATTGTGATTATAATGATGATTCCTGTGGATCAGTGTCTTAAATTATTTTTAATGTATATCTTTAATTTTCCTTTCCTGCAGGGGCTGTTTTTGGGGTGAATTGAGACAAACTGACTTCAGTACGGAGAGTAATTGGACTTCTAATAACAGGAGCAACATGAGATAACAAGCATTAAATAAAGTTACATTTATGCATTTGGCAGATGCTTTTATGCAAAGCGACTCACAGTGCCCTTATTACAGGGACAATCCCGCCGGAGCAACCTGGAGTTAAGTGCCTTGCTCAAGGGCACAATGGTGGTGGCTGTGGGGTACCAGTTCTGTGCTTTAACCCACTACGCCACCACAACTCCACATTGAATGTAATGTACAAATGAATGTACTGTATGTGTCCACCAAACAAAAGGCAATAAAAAATGAGGAAGAATCTGGAGAAGGATGGACACCATGCTATAATATTCACATCAGGTTAATGCAATCTTGTCTGTTTATGTTGGCGAATCAAGCGATATATCTATGTATTCATTAGTAAACATGTCATGTCCCACACATGTAGAATAATATCTTACCTTGACATATCATAAAGATATACTGTATACTGTATGTTATGTCAGAGTTCTATCAAACTGATTATTCTGAAATGTTGCCTGTGCAAAACAATGGACCGTATGGGGACATAATTACAATGAAGCAAGGTTAAAACTACCAGATGTTGAACACACAGACCCTGGGACAGAGGATTCTCCAACAGAAGTCAAATGAAGAATAATGTAAGTTATCTTCATTTATTTCTGTCTGAGAAAATGTACGATATCCAACCAAAATTTAATAAAGTGCTTCATTAGACCGAAGAACATCCTTTTTCCTGGGGAAAATGAAGTCGAAAATTACTTCTCAAAAGCTAATCAAAGTCAAATGTAGGTTTCTGAAGCTTTTCTGGGTTACATTTTCTGTAAACAATATAAAAACACTGATATTATGTTTGCTTATCTCTCTCTCTGTTTACAGATCACAAGAACTGCCTGTTGCACCAAACATCTTTTACTCATTTATTTATTCGGTTTTGGCAAAAATGAAGCCAAAGATATTGTAAGTTTAGGTTGCGTTTGACTTTTTTTTTTTTTTTCCTATAAGCAATTTATGAAATGTCTATTATATTTGCCTCTCACTCTCTTTCTGTACAGGTGTAGTGCACCGAAGATCTTACACACATCGGTTCCTGACTTCCAAGGTGATTTCTTCGCTAAGAAGAAACCAAAGCCAAGGAAAGAGTAAGTTTCAGTTGCTAGAAGTTTGTTTTTCTATTATCAGTTTATAAACTGTCAATTAGATTTCTCTCTCTCTCTCTCTTTCCCTCTTTCTCTCCCTCCCCCTCTCTCTCTCTTTCCCTCTCTCTCTGTCTCTCTCTTTCCCTCTTTCCCTCTTTCTCTCCCTCTCTCTCTTTCCCTCTCTCTCTCTCTCTCTCTCTCTCTCTCTCCCTTCCCCTCTCTCCCTCTCCCTCTCTCTCTCTCTCTCACCCCCTCTCTCCTTCTCCCTCTCTCTCTCTCTCCCTCCCCCTCTCTCCCTCTCCCTCTCTCTCTCTCTCTCTCTCTCTCTCTTTCTCACCCCCTCTCTCCCTCTCTCTCTCCCTCTCTCTCTCTCTCTCTCCCTCCCTCTCCCTCTCCCCTTCTCTCCCTCTCTCTCTCTCTCTCTCTTTCTCACCCCCTCTCTCCCTCTCTCTCTCCCTCTCCCCCTTTCTCCCTCTCCCTCTCTCTCTCTCTCTCACCCCCTCTCTCCATCTCCCTCTCCCTCTCCCTCCCTCTCTCTCTCTCTCTCCCTCTCTCTCTCCCTCTCTCTCTCCCTCTCCCTCCCCCTCTCTCCCTCTCCCTCTCTCTCTCTCTCTCACCCCCTCTCTCCCTCTCCCTCTCTCTCTCTCTCTCCCTCCCCCTCCCTCTCTCTATCCCTCTCCCTCTCTCTCTCACTCCCTCCCCCTCCCTCTCCCTCTCTCTCTCTCTCTCTCACCCCCTCTCTCCCTCTCCCTCTCTCTCTCTCTCACCCCCTCTCTCCCTCTCCCTCTCTCTCTCTCTCTCTCTCCCTCCCCCTCCCTCTCCCTATCCCTCTCCCTCTCTCTCTCACTCCCTCCCCCTCCCTCTCCCTCTCTCTCTCTCTCTCTCACCCCCTCTCTCCCTCTCCCTCTCCCTCCCCCTCTCTCCCTCTCCCTCCCCCTCCCTCTCTCTCCCTCCCTCTCCCTCTCCCTCTCCCTCTCTCCTCTCTCCCTCTCCCTCTCTCTCTCTCTCTCTCTCTCTCTCTCTCTCTCTCTCTTTGAGATTGTGGAGGAGCTGAGCACGTGTTGAGAGCGATCTTCAGTGTCTTTTCTTTATATTTATATTTTTTTCTTCTATTTTTATTCTTCTTTTCCCCTCACTGTTTTTTAAATCTTTTTCAGTGTAGGAAGAAAAGTTGTGTGTGTGTGTGTGTGTGTGTGTGCGCGGTTTGTAGTCGCCGGGAAGGCGACTGCTCACGTGCAAGGAACACCAACCCTGTCACTCCGAAATGGCTGCAGGTGTGTACCTGAGTCCGGGGTGACATTGGAGGAGTTGCTCTTGATTATCGGTCAGAAACTTGGTTTTGAAAACATCGTCTCGGCTTTACGGATGAACAAAGCAAAATCTGAATTACTCGTCAATGAGTTGACTGTGAGCGGAATATGGGTGAAGGAAACTTTTATTCCGGTAACCCCGCTATCTGCTCCAGCAACCAAAGTAATCGTTTCCAATGTTCCCCCTTTCATATCTAATGAAGCTATCGTGAAAGAGTTAGGGAGATTTGGTAAGATTGCAAGTCCCATAAAAGCAGTCCCCCTCGGATGTAAAGACGCCGCACTAAAACACGTTCTTTCTTTTAGACGACATGTCTATATGTTTCTTAACTCGCCGGAGCGGACCTTGGAAGTTTCTTTCTGTGTTACTCACGGAGAGAATTCTTTCATGGTGTATGCGAGCACTGAGAGTTTGAAGTGTTTTGAGTGTGGAGACTTGGGCCATAAGCGCTTTATGTGTCCGCATAGAGATGAACAGTGTGCTTCTACATCTCGTGGTGATGGAAACGATGTCGAGCCTCAAGTAAATAACACAGAATCTGAGAGAGAGACTCTATTGTTAATGCTGGCTGTGTGGAGCAATCTGGATGTAGTCATTTACCTGATAAAGCTGTGGGTGTTGGTGATGAAAATGATCAGAGTGATGCTGATGATGATACTGTACAGAAATTTGGTTCTGAGGAAAATATGGCTGATGAGACTGAGAGTTTATCACAGTATACCGATGATGGAATGAGAGATGATAAGCAGTGGTCTGATGTGTCTAAGGAGGTTGTGAAAGATATATTTCCCCTTGAGCAGATCAATTCTTTTCTTGATAAGACAAAAGGAAAAGCAGGTGTTGAAATAAGAGATTACTTCCCTGATGTTGAAAAGTTTATTGCTTCAGTAATGTGGTTTAGGAAAGTAAGTAGCTATGATGAGCTTTCACAACAGAAAAGATTTAGTCTTAAAAAGCACTTAACTGTTGCTAGATCAGGAAGAAGGATGGGAAAAGCGAGGGGAAAATCTAAATAATGGCTGAAAATTTCTCTTTCCATCTGATCTGTTTTCTCTTTTTCTCTCTCTTCTGTATGGAGATCTTAAGGGTGGGTTCTTTTAATATCAGTGGGATGAGGGATGGGAGAAAGAATGAGGTTTTATCAGAAATCATTGGTTTGAAAGATTTGAGTGTTACATTTTTGCAAGAAACTCATAGTACTTGTAGTGTAGGGCTTTACTGGTTGTTTAGATCAGTGTTACTATCAGAAATAATTAATAATTATTTCTGTAGTTATTAATCAATATTTAAATTAATTAATTGGATCTAACTCATTAAAACCTCATATGGGACTCCAGTAAATGTAGTGTGCTACGTTTAGGAGCAAGTTTGGTTATTAGCAATAATTAATAATTATCAAAGATAATTATTAATTATTAAAATCAATAGAACATTGATGAGAATCAATGTTAGCTTTTTTAATCCTTTAAATCAACAGTTATCAAAGATAATCGTTAATTGTTAACGTCGATGAAACATTAAAATTAACACTAGCTTATTGATCATTCAAATTCAATCAAAGATAATTATCAATTATCAAAAATCAATAGAATATTAATAAGGATTAACATTGACGGGGCACCACCCTGAAATCAGGGACTAATAACCGAATATTAAAACAGTCTCAATATTAGATTGTTTTCTTAGGAAAATCGACATCCGAAGAATATCGATTTTCGGGAAAAAAAACAATGAATGAAGGTTTGAATCCGAGCACTGACATCCCGTCAGCACGACACAGGCGTATGCAAAACAAACCAAAACACTTCTCTTTGTAATATAAACAAAGTTTATTTATGCAGTAATATCAATTAATAATTAATACAATGCAGTCAATAAACTTCCGACTTACAACTACAAACTAAACAGTGATATGATTAGATATGGAAATAAAAATAATCCTATAACACATAAGGTGTGTGTGTGTCAGTGTGTGTGTGTGTGTGTCAGTGTAGTAGAGAGAGAGAGAGAGAGAGAGAGAGAGATGATTAAGTGACAGCCCGAAAGCTGATTTCGCGATAGCTGGAGATGAAGCAGCCGTGTTCATCACTCAGAGACGCGGTTTTACGAGCGGGGCTCGTAAAAGTCCCGCGTTATTTGACTCTTTAATGGATGAACTCAGTTGCTGTCTCACCCGCGATGGCGAAAATGCACAACAGTCCAATTTGGTTGGACTACAATACAGCAAAACAAATTCGTGATAATTAATACCCTGAGTATTAATAATTAGCGGACATGGCGGTCCGTAAACTGTACAAGCAAAAATCCTTGAAACACAAGAATAACACACTATAATATTCTATCTCTGCCCAGACGTAAACCTCTTACTTGAATCGCATGAGGACACAGGTAGAATGTGTTTTCCTCCGTCCTTTAACTTTGACCCGGTTTCTTGAGGCTCGTGTGATGACTAGAGCCGTTTCCTCGCGCTGTCGGCGGCCGGTACGGCTGTTGATTCTCAGAGGGCGGTACGGCTGTTGATTCTCGGCGGGCTGGCGGAGAACTCAGAAATGTCGACTTGATTGAAGATGGAAGAGAAATCTTTAATCTCTTCACTTCTGTAGGCCAACGGATGAAGATGCGAATTGCTCGGCGGTCTCCTTCGGATCCGTTAGAGTGTTTGGTTGAACACAGAGTAATCTCAACTCGTCCAGCGAGATGGAGATTGTATGGCTACAGTTTCAAGTCGGACATTACTTCCTTATGCCACGAGGTTACACCGGAGAGCAGCAAAAAGCTACGTCCGTATTCGGTGAACGAAGTAGCCGGAAGCCACTTTGGAAGCATTTCAGAATTATTTGAAGTCCGGATGATGTCATGTTCGAGGGACGTTCTGTTGTGTGCCTCATCCAATAGGAGTTGAGTGCTCGATCCTTTAGTGGGCAAGGCTTCATGGATCTGTAGTCTGTTTAGGACTCCCTTTGTTTGATTTTGGCGCGATTTTATCAGTAAGATTTATGACTTAGAAGGAGGGGGCTTGAGGAATGTTTTTTTATGACTGTTAGGCCTGCCTTTGTCTTCTATCTGAATACATGAGGCCCAACAGTAGTAATGAAGTTAACTGGGGTTTATGGTGGAAAGGAGAGTATGTTCTCAGTCATGGGACTAATTTAAGTGCTGGTGTGGCTGTTCTTTTTTCTCCTACTGTAAATGTTAAAGTGTTATCAAAAAATGAAGTAGAGCCAGGAAGGTTTTTAATTGTTAAGGCTGAAATTAGTAATTTTAAATTCCTGTTTGTAAATATTTATGCTCCTAATGTTGGAGCAGAAAGGAGTTTACTTTTCAAGAAGTTTGAAAATATAGTTAAAGAAGAAAATGAAGACATGTTTATTGTTGTAGGGGGCGACTAGAACTGCACTCTTGATTTTAATCTTGTTAGGAATGGGGAAGAACCTCATGCACAGATAGCCTCCTCTTTAGCTGGTGTAATTAAAAAGCTGAATCTCTCAGATGTATGGAGAGAACACAACCCTTCTATAAAACAATATACATGGGTGAAGGTCTGAAATGATAGGATTTATGCTGCTCGTTTGGACCGTTTTTATATATCTTGTAACCTGAAAAATAGAGTTGTTAGTACAGATTATTCCTAATATACTTTCTGATCACAAACTCATTAGGGTTGGTTTTACCCTGTCTAAAAGTACACATAAGAGCTGCTACTGGCATTTTAATACCAAACTTTTAGAAGATAAAGATTTTTGTGAAGCTTTTAAGTTATTTTGAGAAGCATGGCAAACAGAAAAGAGTCTTTTTGAAAGTATTATACAATGGTGGGAAGTTGGTAAAGTGCACATAAGAGATTTCTCTCAAAAATATTCTGCTTATTCCTCTGTACGTTTAAAAAATACATTAAAGTGGCTGGAAACAGAGATTGTTAATACTGAAATGAATATGACTGTAAATGATGCTGCTAATTTAAAAGAACGTTGGACTGAAAAAGAAAACCATTTAAGCTTAATTCTGAATGAAAGGGTTAAAGGAGCTCTCATGAGAAGCCGTTATTTAACTCTGAAGGATATGGATGCTCCTACTACTTTTTTTTTTTAATCTAGAGCATAAAGTAGAAGCAGAAATTGATGCTTTCGTTGAAGGACAACAATGGACACGTTACCTCAGACCCACAGGAGATGAGAAAGCTTGCTGTTGATTTCTATTCTAATTTGTACGCTGCCGAAGTCTCTGATGAACATTGTAGAAGAGAGCTGCTAAAAGACTTACCAGTTTTATCTGAAGATCATAAAAAGCTTTTAGAGACTGATATCTCTTTTGAGGAAGTCTCTCTGGCTGTCAAGGGTTTCGCTTCAGGCAAGAGTCCTGACTTGGATGGATTACCGGCCGAGTTTTACAAATCTTTTTGGACAATAATAGGAGAGGACTATTTTAAGGTACTTCAGAAATGCTGTAGTGAAGGTTTTCTTCCAACTAGCTGTCAACGTGCTGTTTTGTCATTGCTCCCAAAAAAGGGATATTTAACTCTTTTAAAGAACTGGAGACCTGTGGCAATCTTGTGCACAGAATATAAAATTTTGTCCAAGGTTCTAGCAAATAGATTAAATAATGTGCTGCATGAAATTGTACACAAAGATCAGTCATACTGTGTTAAAAATAGGTCAATCATGGATAATCTTCATTTAATCAGGGATGTTTTTGATTATGTTTATTGTAAAGGTGCCAATATGGGCCTGTGGTCCCTGGATCAGGAAAAGGCTTTTGACAGAGTTGATCATAGTTTTCTGTTTGACACCCTCAGTGCTTTTGGTTTTGGGGAAAAATTCATCTCAAGGATTAAACTTTTATATACTGAAGCGACATGCATGATCAAAATGGGTGGTGGGTTAAGTATCCCTATTAATGTTAAAAGAGGAATCAGACAAGGTTGTCCACTTTCAGGTCAACTGTACAGTATTGTAATTGAACCCTTGTTGTGTAAACTGAGAAGAGAGTTAATGGGCCTACAGGTCAACACCATAAACTGTTCTATTAAACTCTCTGCCTATGCTGATGATATTACAGTTATAATCAGAGACCAAAGTGACATTCAGGTGCTTAAACAGGCTTTAGAGTTTTATGGAAAAGCCTCATCAGCAGTAGTTATCTGGGGGAAAAGTGAAGCTTTATGGTGTGGCAGAGTTCTTAAAGGTCCAATGCTTCCTGGTGGGCTGCAGTGGGGAAGAGCAGGTTTTAAATATTTAGGAGTGTTTTTAGGGACAGAAGAGTTAAGAAGAAAAACTGGGAAGGCCTCTTGGTGAAAGTGTGTGCTAGGTTGTCTCACTGGAATTGGTTGCTCCCCCAGTTGTCCTATAGGGGGAGGGTTCTGGTATGTAACAACTTGGTTGCTTCTTCACTTTGGCACAGAATGACAATACTTGAGCCTCCGGAGGATTTAGTGCGAGGAATACAACAACGACTAGTGGACTTTTTCTGGTCGGGACAGCACTGGTTGAAGGTTGCGGTGCTGTATCTTCCTAGACAAGAAGGAGGCCAGGGGTTGATTGACATCAGAGCGAGACTCAGGACATTCAGAATGCAGACGGTGCAAAGACTGCTCTACGGAGAGGATGTGAGCTGGGCTGAAGTAGCCTGTGCCCTCCTAAGAAGAGCTGGAAACATGGGTCTGGATCGCCACTTGTTCTTGATGGACATTAACAGACTGGATTTAAGTGGCTTGAGCCTTTTTTACAGATCAATTTTAAAGTCATGGTCACTTTTTACTTTGTCACGGAGTGCAGGTAGCACACAGAAATTATGGCTGAAGGAGGAACCACTGTTTTTCAATTCGGCATTGGATTCGGATGTTTTTAAATCGGACACTTTCAGAAAAGCCATGTGGGCTGCAAATATGACAAAGACTGGACACTTAAAAGACAAAAAAAAGTTGGATTAGCCCTGAAAATCTAGCTTCAAAACTGGGAATAAAATCAGTCAGGCTGGCACAAAACATGTTGACTCGGATTCTAGAGTCTCTGCCTCAGGACTATAGACTGGCAATGGAAACTTTTGATGAAGAGGCAGACAAGTGTGATTTTCCAGAGTTGTTTTTCTCAGCACTGACTGGCACATGGCAAGAAAAAGAGGGCTGCTTATTGTCATTTAAGACACCTAAGCTGGCCTTGTTTGGTGATGCTGATAAGAAAGCCATCTACATTATGTGTGTGAAAGTATGGCATCTTAACACACTGAAGAGTGTCAGCGAGTCAAAATGGTTGGACATTCTGGGGCCAGGTGCCTCCCCTAAATGCTGCTGGAGGTCCCTGTACAAACCACCCATTGAGAAAAGGCCTGGAGACCTTCAGTGGAGAATAGTACATGGGATTATAGCACAAACAGACACAGAGCACACCTTGATCCAGAGGTAGGGGTAGGTTGTCCTTTTTGTAGAGAGCAGGAAACTGTTTTTCATTTGATTTTAAAGTGTGAAAGGCTTCAAGCTTTGTTTTGTATCTTAGAAGAGTGGGTTCATACTTTAGGGGAAGTTTTTACTCCGGCACTTTTCATCTATGGACCAAAGTATAGTAGAAGAATGAGGGAAGTACATGTTCTGATTAACTTTCTTTTTGGTCAGGCAAAATTGGCTATATGGCTATCAAGAAAACATTTTTTGAATGATGCTGGGTCAGCTGATGTTGTGTCTATTTTAAAAGGGTTATTAAAATCTCACATTAAAATTGAGTTTACGTATTACAAACTGGTCAATGATATGGAGATGTTTAAAGGTAAATGGGCTGTAAACCACTGTATTTGTGATGATGATTGCTTGCTATTTTATATTTAAGTGTTAAGTGTAAAAAACTGAGAATCTGGTTGGGAGGTTAATCGAGAGTTGAATATGGGTGAAGGAGACATATGTGGCAGTTACACCTTTATCTGCCCCGGCTTCTAAAATTACCATCTCAAATGTCCCCCCATTTATTACTAATGAAGCTATCGTTAAAGAGCTGACTGGATTCTGAAAAATCGCCGGAGCGGTGAAAATGATCCCGTTAGGCTGCAAAAACGCCACACTTAAACATGTACTGTCTTTTAGGAGACAGGTGTACATGTTTCTGAACTCTCCCAATAAAACTCTGGAGATGTCTTTTTGGGTCACTTGTGGAGAGAACTCCTACATGGTGTATGCCAGCACTGAAAGTTTGAGCTGTTTTGAATGCGGAGATATCAGACATAAGCGTTTTACCTGTCCGCATAAAGCGCGTGCTGCTGATCAGCAATGCTCACCTGTAACCGGAGAACACAGCTCAGAGCAGGAGGATACACTGAAGGATCCTAACCAGCTGAAGGTGCAGAGTGATACCAACACAAAGGTAAGAGCAAATGTGGCTGAGATTATGGAGAATGTTCCTGAGAACAATGTGCATGGTGCTGATAATGAGAAGCCAGGCTGCAGTAATGCTGGAAAGCATGTGTTTCAGAGTAATAACTCCTCTGTCTGTAGTGAGGCTGACTTGGAAGCTAGAATGAATGAAGGACAGTGTGATGAAATGGACACAGTTTCAGAAGCAACTGAGGAAAGTTTCTGTGAAATGTTGTGAAAGTGATTTATACATAGTGAATCAGATTAACGCCTTTCTGGATGAAACTAAGGGGAAAAGTGTTGATCTAGTGAAGTTTTTTCCAGACATAGACAAATTTATGCTATCAGTTAGGAAAATACGTAAAGAAAGCAGCTTAGACGAGTTATCACTACAGAAAAGATTCAGACTAAAAAAATACATAACAGCAATCAGAAAAAAAGAATAAATCAGTAAAGACTAAATGTAAGAGTACACCTATATAAGTGCACATGGGGATCGTTTTCTTTCTTTTCTGCTTCCTATCATGTCTGATTTTTACCATCATCTTACCCTCTTTTACCATGGACATCTTAAGACTCGGTTCCTTAAATGTAAACGGGGTTAGAGATAATAATAAAAGGGCTTTACTAAAAGAATATATTACTCTGAAAGATTTTAATGTAATGTTTTTACAGGAAACTCACAGTGATGTGAATAATGAAGTAGATTGGGGTTTACGGTTGGAGGGAGAGTATTTTCTCAGTCGTGGGACTAATCTCAGTGCAGGGGTGGCAATACTTTTCTCTCCTAGATTAAATGTCAAGGTTTTATCTGTTAATGAGGTAGAAAAGGGCCGTTTGCTCATGGTCAGGGTAAAAATAAAAGACATGGAGTTTGCAATGAAACAATTGGACTTTTTAAAATTCTTAAAGATGAACTTGCTTCCTTCACACAAGATGTTTTTCTAGTTGTTGGAGGGGATTTTAATTGCACACTTGATTTTACTCTCGATAGAAACAGAGAAGAACCTCATTTTTTATCTGCTAAGCTTTTAGAGGAAGTAATTACACAGACAGGGCTGGTTGATGTATGGAGAAAAAAGAATAAAGGTTTAAGACAATACAGTTGGCTTAAAGTGACAGCAGGGAGAGTCAGTGCTGCATGCTTGGATCGCTTTTATATGAGTAACACACTGTGCAATAGAATCACAAGTGCGTGTATTACAACTTGCGTGCTTTCTGATCATCACCTTATCACAGCACATGTAACTGTGTCACAAACAAAGCCTCAGTGTTTTTATTGGCGTTTTAATATAAAGTTAACCCAGGACTTGGATTTTTATGAGAATTTTAAGTTTTTTTGGGGGTGCTGGGCAAACCAAAAGAAAGAGTATGAAAGTCTCCTCCAGTGGTGGGAGGTGGGAAATGCTTAGATAAAGCTCTTCTGCCAACAGTTTATGTCACATACTTCAGTTAAGATCAAACAAGCTGTGTCTAATCTAGAACTGGATATCACAGGTATCCAAAACATCTTAATTGATTTATTAATTGACAATGTAAATGTGCAAAATGATCTTATTCAGAAGAGACAAGTTTTAAGAAGTGTTTTACGAGAAAAGGCCAAAGGAGCAATTATTAGAGCACGTTTTATCTCTGTGCGTGATATGGATGCTCCTACAGCCTACTTTTTTAATCTGGAAAAAAGAATGTTACAAATAATTTTATGCATGTTTTACATAGGTCTGATGAAAGTGTTACCTCAGACCCGGTGGAGATGAGAAGACTAGCTGTTGACTTTTACTCAGCATTATATGCTAAAGAGCTCACGGAAAAACAATGCTCAGATTAACTTTTTAAAAACCTGCCTGTGCTGGATAAAAAAAAAAAAAGTTTCTGGACTCGACACTGACTTTTGAGGAAGTTACAACAGCAGTGCATCAGCTGTCCTCGGGCCGTGCACCAGGAGTCGATGGACTACCCATCGAATTCTACAAAACTTTTTGGGAAACTATAGGCAATGACTTTTATGAAGTTTTACAAGAATGTTTTAAAACTAAAATACTCCCCAAAAGCTGTCAACGTGCTGTTCTCTCCCTACTCCCAAAAAAAGGAGACCTGCGTTTGCTCAAAAACTGGAGACCAGTCACTGTTTTATGTTCTGATTACAAGATTCTGTCCAAGGTTCTATCAAACAGACTTAAAGAGGTTCTTGATGTGCTAATACACAAAAACCAATCATACTGCATACCAAAAAGGTCTATCTATGATCATTTGTTTTTAATACGGGACATTTTAAACTAAAGTGAAGCATACAGTGTTGATGTGGGACTGCTTTCACTTGACCAGGAGAAAGCTTTTGGCTGTGTGGATCATCAGTATTTATTTAAAGCACTGGAGTGTTATGGGTTTGGCAGCTATTTTTTATCATGGGTAAAAATTTTATACACAGATGCTATGTGCATGGTCAAAGTTGGAGGAGGGCTTAGTGTCCCAATTCAAATGAAGAGAGGGATCAGACAAGGTTGTCCAATGTCTGGTCAACTATACAGTCTAGCAATAGAACCCCTGCTTTGTTTACTGAGAAAAAATCTAACAGGGATGTTTATCAGAGGGAGTATGGGAAGCTGTAGGCTTACGCTGATGACATCACTGTGATAATCCAGAAACAACAGGATATCCAAGTCTTGAGTAATGCTTTGAGAGTTTACAAGCGAGCCCAATCAGCTAAACTCAACTGGCAGAAAACAGAGGCACTGTGGTATGGCCCTAAAGGAAGCAACCTACCTGAACTCCCAGAAAACATTGAGTGGAGAACAACAGTTATGAAATGCCTTGGAGTATACCTCGGTAAACCTGAATACAAAATGAAAAATTGTGAGGGCCTGATGGAGACAGTGCGTGCCAAGTTGCTTAAATGGACATGGCTACTACCACAGCTATCGTATAGGGGAAGAGCCCTGGTAGTAAATAACCTCATCACCTCAATGCTCTGGCATAGATTCATGGTTTTAGATCCACCAAGATCTCTGACGGACGGATTCAAAGGGCTATTGTGGACTTTTTTTGGTCAGGACAGCACTGGCTGAGAGCTGCTGTCCTTTACCTCCCAGTTCATGAAGGAGGACAAGGGCTGATTGACATCTTCACTAGGGTGGCTGTTTTCCATCTACAAGCAGTACAGCACCTTCTGTACTATCAACATCACCAGTGGATGGATGTGGCATGTGCACTGTTGCACAAAGCCGGGAGATTGGGTCTAGATACACAAACAAATTTTTACCCTGCGTCTAGAGAGAATGGACTTGGAAGGACTTACAGAATTCTATCAGAGCGTTCTACAAGCGTGGCAAAACTTGGGGTTTACAGCTCACAGGCAGTTTTAGTTGAGCATTATTTATTTTTGGTCCAAAGTACTGTGTGAAAAACAAACAAAGATTGATTTTACTTAATTTTTTATATGATGTTGTAAAGTTAGCTATATGGTGCACAAGGAAGAATAAAGTAGAAGGAAGAGGAGGGGTTGATCCTGTACAAATGGCGAAAGGTTTTATAAAGCAGAGATTAACTATAGAATATGCTTTTTATCAACTTGTAAAAGATGTGAATTCGTTTTTCTATGTTTGGGGTGTTGATGATCTTTTATGTGAACTAGATGATGAGTTTTAAACTAAAGGTGATGTTTTTACTTTTTCTTTGGTAATTGGTTTTTATAGAACTGTATTTTATTTTTTCTAATTTAAATCTATTTTTATCCTTTTGTATTTCTTTTTTCTTTTCTTTTTTTTATTATCATGTAAATGACACGTTTTTTTATGATGAGAATCATATTTGTTTTTTGTTCTCATAATAATATGGGTCTCTGTTTTGCATTGTTTTAATAAAGAGACCTTAAAAGTCAAGTCTCTCCCTCTCTCTCTCTCTCTCTCTCTCTCTCTCTCTCTCTCCCTCTCAATTACATTTTCAGTTTAAAAGTACTTTATTGGCATGATTGTGTTTACATACAATACTGCCAAAGCATTAATACACAAAACAGATAATGACAAGATAAATAATAATAATAAAACAGTAAAAAAAATAACAATAAAAATAGAATTAAAATAAGGTGCAGGTAATGAATAAAATAAAATAAAAATTATAATAACAATATACACTGTACAATATAAAATAAAATAAGCATTTAACAAGACATTATGAACATAAGAAAATAGAAATACGGTGACTGAAGTACATTAAGGCAGTGACTGGTTTCTGAGGGTGTGCATTTCAAAAATGAATTTTGCTGCAACTGATGCATGATTGTCCTCCCCCAGTAACACCTGCATTTGATCTGTTTCTGATCTGAACTGGAAAACTGTGGCATGAGGTTTGAGAGTTTGTCAAAGTATTTCTCTCTCACCTCTGTAAATTTCTCACAGTGAAGGAGAAAGCGTGTCTCTGTCTCGACCTCACCAGTGTCACAGTGAGCACAGACTCGTTCATGTTTGTCTGTGTCTGCCTTTTTCTATGGCCAGACTGTGATCACTGAGTCTGTGTTTGGTGAGGATCCATCTCTGTTTTGGATCTCTTACAGTGTGGAGATATTCTGCTAGATTATACGTTCTGTTTAGGGTCCGATAACATTCTAATTTGCTTTGGTTTTTACTTTCATTTTCCCAATGGTCCAAATATGAATTTTTGCCTTCTTTTATGATTTGGTTTATTGTGATTTGGTTTTGTTCAGCTGGTCTGAAACTGGTGTTTGTTAGTTGTTAGTGGGTTTGTGAGTTTCAGAGTCAGCTGACAAAGGGGACTGGTTTAGGCTTCAACTCTTGGGTTTTAAGGGCATCATGTTGCAGTGTGTTAGGGGAACTTGAATTTAGGTGTGTCCAAAATTTGAGGGATCATTTTTCAATATGTTAATTAGGGGGTATCTGCCTAGTTCGGTCCGGTGTGCATTAGTAGGTGTTTTTCTCTGAACTCTTCGAATGTTTCTACAGAATTCTGCATGCAGGGATTCTATGGGGTGTTTGTCCCATCTAGAGTAATCTGCCAGACAGAGTGGATCCCAAACCTCATATCCGTACAGAGCAATAGGCATAATAATACTATCAAAGATTTTACTCCAAATTGTTACAGGAATGTCTATTTGGGTAAATGTGCCCTTAATAGCATAGAATGCTCTTCTAGCTGTCTCTTTTAGCGCATTCACTGCCAGACTAAAACCTCCTGAAGCACTGATTTTAAGACCGAGGTAGTCGTAGTGTATTAGTCTATTGTAGTGTTTCCCAGAGGGAATGTGTATCTGGTTTCCTGTAATCTGGCTTTTTTCTGGAAGATCATAATTTTAGTTTTTTCAAATGGACTGTCAGGGCCCAGTTCTGACAGTAGTTCTCCAGCAGGTCCAGGTGCTGCTGTAGCCCTTGTCCAGTAGCTGACAGCAGCACCAGATCATCTGCATAGAGAAGAAATTTAACTTCAGAATTATTTCGAGTAAGACCGGGTGTTGCAGATTGTTCCAGTAGCACTGCTAACTCATTAATGTAAAAGCTGAACAGAGTTGGACTCAAACTGCAGCCCTGTCTCACTCCACACCCTTAAGTGAAGAATTCAGTTCTTTTATTGCCAATTTTAACTCCTCACCTGTTGTCCGAATACATAGATTTGATAGTGTCATGCATTTTACCCCCAATGCCGGATTGTCATGCCAAATGGAATCAAATGGTTTTTTTTAAAATCAATAAAACATGCATAAATTTTGCCTTTGCTTTTTTGATGAACATGCTGGTTCATGTGTAGCGTGTGAATGTGGTCGGTGGTGCAGTGGTTTGGTAGGAATCCAATCTGACTATTACTCAAGACATTGTGTTTGGTAAGGAAGGCCTGTATCCAGGCGTTCAGGATACAACAGAAAGTCTACCCCAGATTACTGCTCACACAAATGCCTCAGTAGTTATTGGGGTCGAATTTGTCTCCACTCTTATATAATGGGTGTATTAAGCCCATACTCCAGGTATCAGGAGAGTAGCCAGTTTGCAGAACCAGACTGAACAGTTTTAACAAGGTCTCCTGCATTACTGCAGGGCTGTGCTTCAGCATTTCTGTTCTAATGTTGTCTAAACCACATGCCTCTCTGGGTTTTAGTTTCTTAAGTGCATCTGTCAGTTCCTCTGCTAATCTGATAGTCTAAAGGGTTTTGGTTATTTTTTATTGTAGATTCCAATTGACTTATTTTGCATGTTTTTCTGGTCAGGTGTGAGATTTTCTGGAGAAATTTCTTTGAATTCATTTTTAAAATAGCCTTTCCATAATTCTCCCTTTTGTATGGCTATGTCCTGGTGTGTTGTTTATTCAGGCTGTTCCATTTTCCCCAGGACTGATTATTATTAATTGAGTCTTCAGTTTCATTAAGAGTGTGGTTTAGGTGTTGTTGCTTTTTGTAGCGTATTGTATTTTTAGTGCTTCACAATAATTTTGTCTGGTTTCAGCTTTGTGTGGCTCTCTGTGTTTTTGGTTAGAGAGCTGTCTGAGTAGTTTTCTTTCAATTTTACATTCTTTATCAAACCAAATTTCATCCCCAGTTTTTGGTTTAGTTTTCTTGTTTGTACGGAGTAGGTTTGCTTTGATTGAGTACCTTTGATAAATGTCATTTATTTGTTGTATTGTGGAAATTACGTCAATCTTGTTAGCCATAAACTGTGTTATTTGAAATCTATTGATTAGGTTGGACATTTCTATGGAAATTTCTCTCTCTCTCTCGTTTAGTGTGCAGACTAGAAGAACTGCCTAGTGGACAGCAGATTTTTCACTCATCTCTTCCTAACTCAAGGGGGTGTCACCACTGAGAAGAACGTCTTGGCAAGACCAAGGAAAATGTAAGAATTTGTTAATTTGCTATTTAATTATTTATACATTCTGTAAAATGTTCTGATATGCTTTGTTCTGCAAACCACCCCAGTCAAATTTATTTATCAGAGTGAAATAACTTCAGATAATGTCGATTTGTCTGTCATTAACTTGCGACTCGATTCTTTTTAATTTGTTCACTAAAAAGATTGATTCACTGATTCGTTAAGTGACTACAGAGTCTTTAAAGGATTGGTTACCCAAAAATGAAAATTCACTCATTATATACTCACTCA
The DNA here is from genome assembly GCF_019703515.2 of Myxocyprinus asiaticus. Lineage (NCBI taxonomy): Eukaryota > Metazoa > Chordata > Actinopteri > Cypriniformes > Catostomidae > Myxocyprinus > Myxocyprinus asiaticus. The sequence goes on from NC_059347.1 coordinate 60,492,662, forward strand.
CATGCCATCCCAAATGCGTATGACTTTCTGTAGGTCCATACATTGCAAGTGAATGGTGATGAGAACTTTGAAGTTCCAAAAAGCACATAAAGACAGCATAAAAGTAATCCATATGACTCCAGTGGTTTAATCCATGTCTTCAGAAGTGATATGATAGATGTGGGTGAGAAACAGATCAATATTTAAGTCCTTTTTCACTGTAAATCTCCACTTTCACATTGTGGTGTGGAAGTGACTTCCACACATTCAGCCACATACTGGTCAGGGCTGGTTAAAGGTGGATATTTATTGTAAAAAACGACTTAAATGTTGATTTTTCTCACCCACACCTATCATATCGCTTCTGAAGACATGGATTTAACCACTGGAGTCATACGGATTACTTTTATGCTGCCTTTATGTGCTTTTTGGACCTTCTGAGTTCTGATCACCATTCACTTGCATTGTATAGACCTACAGAGATTAAATATTCTTCCAAAAATCTTCATTTGTGTTCTGCAGAAGAAAGAAAGTCACACATCTGGGATGGCATGAGAGTGAGTAAATAATGAGAGAGTTTTAATTTTTCTAACCAACTATCCATTTAAACCATTGACAACGTAGTTGTTCATGACCGAAAGAAGTGTAATCATACTTTATTATTATTTGCGTGTCTACAAATCTACCAAGAGAATTTAACAGTGTTTAAGCATTGTAAGAGTTTTTCCCACAAATCAAAACAAAGCATATCTTTCATTTGTGAACTGCTGTGCATGACTATACAAAAAGACAACAATATGGCCCAAAAATGATTCGAAGTTCAATTACATCCTGTTGTCATTGTCATAAGTTACTTTTACTCATAATTTATCCAGCCCCTTTCGCTTGTTATACAAGATTGCTGAACTATAAGAACGAGCCGTCTCCTCTCGTTCAGTCGGTCAACAGATCCTGATCTTTGCTCGTCCTGCACTCGACCCTGCTGAAGCGCCCCTAAATAGTATCTAGCAACGCCTGTGTTTTAATTATTTGTATTTATTTATTTATTAATTTTGTGTCCTTAGCTGCTGTGAGGGAAATGCAGGATCACCGATCAGGATACTGAAGTTAATGTAAAACAATGGCTTCAGTTTGCCCCTGAAAGGGATTGAGGAAGGAGGAAATGGTTGAGGAGAAAAGAAGGGCAGGTCACTTTTAACGTACTTTTTTAGGACAGTTCTGACTAGACACACACACACTCACTCACTCACTCACTTACTCACTTACTCTCTCTCTCTCTCTCACACACACACATACACACACACACACACACACACAAATGCAGCTATTTGGGCGGGCAATAAAACAACTACTATGATATTTGCGCTGGCTCAGCGGTTAATGTTCTGGGTTACTGATCAGAAGGTCGGGGGTTCAAGCCCCAACACTGCCAAGATGCCACTGTTGGGCCCCTGAGCAAAGCCCTTGACCCTATCTGCTCCAGGAGTGCTGCATCATGGCTGACCCTGTGCTCTGACCCCAGCTTAGCTGGGATATGTGAAAAAAAAAAAAGAATTTCACTGTGTATGTATAATGTGTGATAAATAAATAAAATTATATTGCATTAATGCAAGGCTTTCCTTTTGTCCTCTCTGCAAAATGTATAACTGTGATAATTGGAAAACATTGAATTAATTGCATTTTACCTGTTGCTTTTAGTTCAATTTAGTTGGTTTTTTTTCTTCCTTTAATTAAGATCATTGTAAATGTTTTGTGTATGTGCACTGAACAAAAAACACACAAAATTAACAAAATTGTAATTTGACTAAAGGACCTGATTTTTTTTATATATATATATACAAAAATAAAACCTTTTCATGCAATAGTTGTTTTGTGGTTTATTCTGCATGTATATGATTTGGGGATATTATGGCTGAGAAGAGATTCTGTGCAGAAATTGGGTTAGATGAGGGGTGTGGCTCAGTTAAGGGGTTTCTGGTTAAAGGCTGGTGTTGATATGGTATACATAAGGCTGAGATTCGGTACTGATATTATACTTGTTCTGGCCCAGTGCAGGGCTGGTTATGGGCTACTGATCGGCTGAGATTTGGGCCAGTAATGGCCCATGCGTGGCCCTTGTCTGAAAATCCAGACCTGGACCACTAGAGGGCTGTAATTCATTGCTGTATGTGGACCTAGGGAAAACAGATTATGTGGACCGGAGCTGGGCCAGACAAAAATTGCTATGTGGGATGATGTCTTGCAGTCCGGATGGAATCAATCGACCGCGGTGACCGGCGTGTAGCCTAATCAATAGCAAGGCAGCTAACGTTAGCAACTTCATGCAGTCTGAGAACTGCTTGCGTTTTTAGCGACACACACCTGAACGTCTTGATGTAGAACTTGGGCAAAATATTGAAAATTACTCTGAAGCTTATCATCGATATCATGGATTTTTTTTATCGTGATAATTATCAAGATCATCAAACCTCATTACTGATGACAAGAATGACCTCTTTCACTAGGAAAGATTCCACTGCTGATATCAAGAATGAGCTTTTTACCTTGTGAAAATTAAATTGTTGGTATCTATAATTCATATCCTGCACGTGATTAAAATTTGAAAGGGCTTGCGATATTCACACTGCTCTTTTCCATACAGTGAAAGCATACAGACACAAGGAGCTGTAAAGCTCCAAAAAGTGCCAATAAAAGTATCATACCAAGTCTTTTAAAATCATCATACCTTTCTGAAAGGAACAGACTTAAAATTTAGTCTTGATTCACTGATAATCTTGCCACATGCTAGATATCTAATTCGTCTCAGTGTACGTATATACAGTATTCAAATATGATAGGTGACGACATGTTCCACATTTGAACTGTCTGGTTAAAGTAAAATCATAGTTCTGTTGTCTTCTGATTTTATATTTGTAGCTGCTGTGGCCCTTTAATTGCTTTGTTTTGTAATTTGTTTCATTGGGTTAATAGTTTACAATAGCAGGTGCTTTTATCCATGGGGACTTACAAATGAGAAAAACACGAGCGACTGAAGCAGGTGGTGAATAAAAGGAGTATTTACAAAAATGATCAAGCTAAATTGTTCGAAGGACAAATCTGAGGCAGTGAAGTGTGCTGAGAATCGTGTCAAAACACACTGCCCGCTAATTAAACACACATCTGAACACACACACATTATAATGTGAAAGGAAAATGTCTCTAGACCTTGTTATTCTTCAGGTTGTCACTCTGACTGAAGAGTTTAATTAAAGCTGCTTTTTTCACAGGTAGGTTAATGAATCTAATGAAGCTCTTGACAGCTTTGTTCACTGTGATGATAGTTTGAAAAATCAGTCGCTCCTGTAGGGCACATTAACCCAACCTGTGACTCGCTAAACGTCTGTCTGCCACCTTCTTTATATCAAACACTAGTTTATAAAGTCAACTGTGACTCAATGCTATGTCCTGAATAAGGTGTGATAACACGCTAACAGTTCATGAGCATGTGATGTTTACACCTCACAGACGGGCGGCTTTTCTAGCGGTTGGCACACAATTAAGTTATTTTGGTACGTGTTTCTTTATATTACACACAGAAAAAAAATATTCTAAACTTTATGCAACACAATAAATGTATATAACTGTAAATAAATCATTGTTTTTTCATGCTTGTGACCGATCTGCTGCAAGGGCAGTTCTAGACCATTTTGACTGTGGGGCGGGGGGGGCATGTGGGGCCATCTGTATAACTTAAATGTCCCCTGTACACATATAAACATAATTTGATGTTTTAATATTTGCAGACATGCAATTTCTTAAAGACAACCAAAGATTCACCAAAATTGAGTAAACATTTTGAAAATATATAAAAAACTGCCTGTTTCATGACAAATGTTATAATTAATCAATACACGCAAACATTCTGGTTTTACCCACAAACCTTAAACCATGTTGCCATGCTGTTCTTTAGAATTCTTGGGTAAAATGAATGATAGGCTACATCAAGATTTTAGGTTAGAATTTAAGCGGTAGGCTATAATCAGCATGTACAGGTCTTGTAAATGGTCATCGTTTCCTTTACGATTCTTTTAAGAATTTTTAAGTACTATTTCATTTAAATTGGTCCAGTGTAACGTGAATTTTTAAATGTATGTCTCTGGGTAGCTCAGTGGGTAAGACGCTGACTACCACCCCTGGAGTCGCAAGCTTAAATCCAGGTCTCCTAAGCAACTAAATTGGCCCGGTTGCTAGGGAGGGTAGAGTCACATGGGGTAACCTCCTCGTGGTCGCTATAATGTGGTTCTCGCTCTCGGTGGGGCGTGTGGTGAGTTGTGCGTGGATGCCGTGGAGAATAGCGTGAAGCCTCCACATGTGCTACGTCTCCGCGGTAACGCGCTCAACAAGCCATGTGATAAAAAAGGCGAGTCACTACGCCACCACAAGGACTTAGAGCACATTGGGAATTGGGCATTCCAAATTGGGGAGAAAAAGGGAAGAAGAAAAAAATTACTGAGTTAAATAAAAGTTGCATGCGTCGTAATTATATGTGACCAATAAGACAGCTTTAATAGCCCCTTTTCCAGAAAATTGACTGCATTTTTCAGATTAGAGGTCGTGTGTGAACACAACCTTTTTGAAAATACTGGTCAATTTTGCTCTGGCAATTTCCCTTAATGAGAAGTTGTATCATGAATTCACATATTTTTGTATGTGTGAACAGCACATGTGGTACATTTACCAGTGAAGGCAACCCAACAATTTTCCTGTAATTTACCTGGCTGCATGTGTGAAAGGGGCTAAGGTGTTTTTTTTAAAATCAATATTATGTCTGTCAGTGTCTGCGCATTCCTTTTTGAGGGTGCTTGGTGTGCGCTTCTTATTAAAGAATGCGGTTGTTAATATTAAGCTCAATTCTCCATTATTGAGCAAATGTGTACCTCTCCCTTGTGATTGGTGCGCTGCGCGTTAAGTACTTGATTGATAAATGGTGTTCATAAAGAGGACGTTGTGTTTGTTATCTTCCCTGTAAACTATTTAATGCTTCTCTTGCATTTCGTTTTGCTTTGTTTTCTCTCTCTCTCCTGGTTATTTACGTGTTTGCTTTTTATTCTCGCGCCTGTACCCAACAGTACCAATCTTAATCTGTATATTAGGTTGAAGTGCGTTGATGTGGTGAGCTTAGTGTGTGGTAAGAGCCTTTCTCACTGAAGGCAAGTTATAAATTTGGGCTTTAGTGGGATGGTTTATAAAGGGTTCCAATTGTATGTTTTCAGTATATTCATAATAAATTTGCCAAATATTATGAAAATAGCTGCTGCTACTTCATTCCTCTTTCTTTACATCTGTTCCAGTGTGCTGTTTCATCATAGTCGTTTGTTTGTTTTGCCAAACTTGTTGCATTAAATTTGTCTTGTTTCTGCATTGTAAAGTGCAAAACATTAAAGACGGTGAAAAAAGGGGGGTCTGGGTAGCTCAACGAGTAAAGACGCTGACTACCACACCTGGAGTCACGAGTTTGAATCCAGGGCATGCTGAGTGACTCCAGCCTGGTCTCCTAAGCAACCAAATTGGCCCGGTTGCTAGGGAGGGTAGAGTCACATGGGGTAACCTCCTTGTGGTCGCTATAATGTGGTTCGCTCTCGGTGGGATGCGTGTTGAGTTGTGCGTGGATGCCGTGGAGAATAGCGTGAAGCCTCCACAGGCGCTATGTCTCCGCGGTAAGAAAGAAATACATCATAATGAATAAAATATGTACTGTATTTTGTTTGAGAAATGAGAACCTGACAGATACATAAAAAAATATTTTATAATTAATGCTCACAGAGAAGAGTGATCTCTAATGAGTTAGGCTCAGGTGATTCAATAAGGCAGAAAAATCAAATCCAGATCAGGTTTTGTGATAATAAAGTGGGAAACTGCGCTGTAAAAGTAACTTAACTTACACTTACACCAGCACGTATAATCCACATTAAGTAGAACTGGGGCTGGCACGTCCAAAGATGCGCTAACTTCTGCTTTATCTCCAGAAGTTGTTGGCTCATTATTCGTTTGACAATCGGTTTCTCCTACCTGCACTCTCTGGAGCCAACAATTTTACAATGATATCATTAGCACAATTAGGTTAAAGAATAGGCTATATGACTATATCATACAGGCATAAAACATTGAACTCAAACAGTCAGCTCTTGTTGTAGCTGGAGAATTAAGCCTAAAAATGCTCCTATGGCCTTACATTGACTAGTGCTTGTAAGGGACCGTCTGAAAATTCCACCCACAGCATTAAAACATCAGAGGTGTCCAAGTACTCATTCATTCATTAATTCAATTAAAGTGTAAGTTATACATACAATTTACAGTCTTTAGAATGTGTAAATGTTTTTAATAACTGTTTTAATAACCAGTGACGTTTCAGCATAGCGTGTAGACTTTTCAGACGGTCTCTTATGCACCTTAAGCGAATAATTAATAAATACTGAACTTAAATTAAACACTACCCCACTAAATATTATTTTGCAGTCATAATGCATTGATGTTTTGTTTAAATATCATTTGTTAGGTCTATGATGTGGGGTCACTGAACTCAGTGGGATGGAAAATGAGAATACCACTCTTACCATTCTACCACTCCAATTTAACGGGGGCACTGGGAGGTATTACCATAGTAAATCAACAACAAAACATGGTGTCACCATAGTAAATGTACAAACGACTCACTATTACCATGGCAAATGTAAAAAAAAAAAAACCATGGTATTACTATAGTTAATATAAAAGACATGGTATCACCACAGTAAATATGAAAAAACCCTGGTATGACCATGGAAAATGTAAAAAAAAAAAAAACATGGTATCACCATAGTAAATATATCAAATAAAACTGGTATTACCATGGTAAATGTTCAGAAAACATGATATTACCGAAGTACATATAAAAAATCTGGTATTATCATTGTAAATGTACAAAAAACATAGTGTAACCATAGTACATGTACAATAAAACATGGTTTTACCATCGAAAATTATCAAAAACATGGTATTACTGTAGTAAATGTACAAAAAATCATGCTACTACCATGGTAAATGTTCAATAAATACCATCATATCACTTTGGTAAATGTACAAAAAACATGGTATTACCATAGTAAATATAATAAACATGGTTTTACCATAGTAAATATAATAAACATGGTTTTACCATAGTAAATGTACAAAAAAACATGGTAAATGTTACAAACACAAATGCATATTACCATGGTAATTGTAAAAAAGAAACTACCATGTTTTTACCAAAGTAAATATATATATATATATATATACACTATATTGCCAAAAGTATTCGCTCACCCATCCAAATAATTGAATTCAGGTGTTCCAATCACTTCCATGGCCACAGGTGTATAAAATGAAGCACCTAGGCATGCAGACTGCTTCTACAAACATTTGTGAAAGAATGGGCCGCTCTCAGGAGCTCAGTGAATTCCAGCGTGGTACTGTGATAGGATGCCACCTGTGCAACAAGTCCAGTCATGAAATTTCCTCGCTACTAAATATTCCACAGTCAATTGTCAGTGGTATTATAACAAATTGGAAGCGATTGGGAATGACAGCAACTCAGCCACGAAGTGGTAGGCCACGTAAAATGACAGAGCGGGGTCAGCGGATGCTGAGGCGCATAGTGTGCAGAGGTCACCAACTTTCTGCAGAGTCAATCGCTACAGACCTCCAAAGTTCATGTGGCCTTCAGATTAGCTCAAGAACAGTGCGTAGAGAGCTTCATGGAATGGGTTTCCATGGCCAAGCAGCTGCATCCAAGCCATATATCACCAAGTGCAATGCAAAGCGTCGGATGCAGCGGTGTAAAGCACGCCGCCACTGGACTCTAGAGCAGTGGAGACGCGTTCTCTGGAGTGACGAATCACGCTTCTCCATCTGGTAATCTGATGGACGAGTCTGGGTTTGGCGGTTGCCAGGAGAGCGGTACTTGTCTGACTGCATTGTGCCAACTGTGAAGTTTGGTGGAGGGGGGATTATGGTGTGGGGTTGTTTTTCAGGAGCTGGGCTTGGCTCCTTAGTTCCAGTGAAAGGAACTCTGAATGCTTCAGCATACCAAGAGATTTTGGACAATTCCATGCTCCCAACTTTGTGGGAACAGTTTGGGGATGGCCCCTTCCTGTTCAAACATGACTGCGCACCAGTGCACAAAGCAAGGTCCATAAAGACATGGATGAGCGAGTTTGGTGTGGAAGAACTTGACTGGCCTGCACAGAGTCCTGTCCTCAACCCGACAGAGCACCTTTGGGATGAATTAGAGCGAAGACTGTGAGCCAGGCCTTCTTGTCCAACATCAGTGTCTGACCTCACAAATGCGCTTCTGGAAGAATGGTCAAAAATTCCCATAAACACACTCCTAAACCTTGTGGAAAGCCTTCCCAGAATAGTTGAAGCTGTTATAGCTGCAAAGGGTGGGCCGACGTCATATTAAACCCTATGGATTAAGAATGGGATGTCACTTAAGTTCATATGCGTCTAAAGGCAGATGAGCGAATACTTTTGGCAATATAGTGTATATATTTAAAAAAAACTTGGTACCTTGTCCATAAAACATGATTTATCATGGTACATGTCCATATCAAATGACTGTGTCTCAATGCTAAGTCCTAAATCAGGCGTTATAACACACAACAGTTCATTGGCACGTGACATCAACACCTCGCAGACTGGTGGCTCTTCAAACGGTTGGCACACGGGCACGCCCAGTTAAACTAACGCTAGTGCCAGACTTAAGTTTTGTCAAGGATGTAGAATAATTGGTATGAAAGTGTTTAAAAAGCCAGAAATAACCCAAGGATGTTTGGTTTATTATTTATCTTTGATTTTGACAATCTTTGTGGTGCTCTCACAGTTGAATAATACTGGATGTGATACTGGAATTGTTTTAAAATTGATTGGTTCTGGTTTTACTTGACTGGTTCCTGTAAGCAATTATTTAAACTACACAGGGCCAGAAGAATCATGTTTTTAAACATTTGTTATTACCTTGTTATAACTTAGTAATAACAGTATACATAGGCTACTAATATAATGAAATCGCTTCAAAAAATCTAATCATACAGTAGCCAATATAAACCATAATATAGGAATAGAAAACCATAAACCAAACAGGAATATAAGTTGAAAAATAGACATTGCCAATGAATTATTCATTAATGATATAACTCTTTGAATGAACATTAAAGGATCTGTAAGCATTGTATAATGTAGTAATGTTTGTAAATGGCTTTAATGAAAGATTTTAACACATATAAACTAACAGGCAGTATATTTTTACCGTCATTAAAGTGAGTGGGGGTGTAAGCCCTGATTTGCTTTGACAAGACAGTAAAGTTGCCATTTGCAGAAGCGTCGCAGTAAATGCGCATTTGTCATTTCTGATGGAACGTGTCATTTTCTGTAACAGGAGACGAGGCGTCAAACAAGGAGCTGCAACAAAAATCCATTAGTGAGAATGATGAATGTTATAAGATAAATCAAAGCTGCTCATTCATTTCATTTGTCAACACTGATCACTCGGCACGTGTTTACATGTTTCACAACGTTAATCATATACATCAGTCTATTGATGGATCATTAATATTCTCAAAATAAATAAACTGACTTTGAAACATAAATGAATAAAGCTTCTTAGAAATATAAATTGTTTGACACTTTTCATTAAACAATTTATAGTTAATGCTCATCTCGTCATTTCTACTAAACAGAACCTTTTGAACCTTTTTGATATGACTGTATTTTTCTACTGAAGTATTTCTATTAAAGAGCTTTTAGAAAAATGCTCTGGTCAACTTCAGACACTTTAACTGATTAACAGGATGGAGATAAAGAGCTCAAATTAGTCATTGATCAGTGAGTGACTGACAGTTATCTATAACACTCTATGGAACGCACACGGGCAGCTATTTTCATGGATACAAGCGGCATGAAATGGATACACAGCTCCTATCTACTTGAATGGAAAAGACTGAAATCTCCAAAATGGTTGGTCAGGATTAAAATCAAACAATATATTTCAAATCAGCAATAAAATCTGACAACAATTGTATCATTGATTGTTCTTCTTTAGCTCAGATCATGCTAAAAACGCTATTTTTCAGGCTGGTTCAGCTAATGCGCATACACGTCAGTGATTACACCGATCAGCCACAACATTAAAATCACCTGCCTAATATCGTGAAGGTCCCCCTCGTGCCGCCAATACAGCTCTGACCCGTCGCGGCATGGACTCCACAAGACCTGTGAAGGTATCCTGTGGTATCTGGCACCAAGACGTTAGCAGCAGATCCTTTAAGTCCTGTAAGTTGTGAGGTGGGCTTGTTGGTCCAGCACATCCTGTAGATGCTCAATCAGATTGAGATTTGGGGAATTTGGAGGCCAAGTCAACACCTTGAACTCTTCATCATGTTCCTCAAACCATCCCCGATGGTTCCCGGAACCATTCCCGGAATACATGTGCAGTGTGGCAGGGCGCATTATCCTGCTGAAAGAGGCCACTGCCATCAAGGAATACTGTTGCCATGAAGGGGTGTACCTGGTCTGTAACGATGTTTAGGTAGGTGGTACGTGTCAAATTGATGTCCACATGAATGGCAGGACCCAGGGTTTCCCAGAAGAACATTGACCAGAGCATCACTCTGCCTCCACCGGCTTGTCGTCTTCCCACAGTGCATCCTGCTGCCATCCCTTCCGCAAACAGCACACGTGTACACGGCCGTCAATGTGATGTAAAAAAAGAAAACATGATTCATCAGACCAGGCCACCTTCTTCCTTCAGACCAGGCTCCAAGGTCCAGTTCTGACGCTCTCGTGCCCATTGTAGGCACTTTCGGCGGTGGACAGGGGTCAGCACGGGCACTCTGACCAGTCCGCGGCTAGGCATCCCCATAAGCAGCAAGCTGTGATGCACTGTGTGTTCTGACACCTTTCTATCTTGACCAGCATTAAATTCTTCAGCAATTTGTGCTACAGTAGCTCTTCTGTGGGATTGGACCAGACGGGCTAGTCTTCGCTCCCCATGTGCATCAATGAGCCTTGGGCGCCCATGACCCTGTCACCAGTTCACCGGTTGTCCTTCCTTGGACCCCTTTAGCTAGGTACCAACCACTGCATACCGGGAATACTCCACAAGACCTGCTGTTTTGGAGATGCTCTGACCCAGTCGTCTGGCCATCACAAATTGGCTCTTGTCAAAGTCGCTCAGGTCCTTACGCTTGTCCAATTTTTCCTGCTTCCAACACATGAAATTCAAGAACTGATTGTTCACTTGCTGCCTAATATATAACACCCCTTGACAGGTGCTATTGTAACGAGATAATCAATGTTATTCACTTCACCTGTCAGTGGTTTTAATGTAGTGGCTGATCAGTGTATATCCAAGAGACGATCTTTCAGACCTGACGGTTCCTGAACGTCAAGTTATATTGATCTTTACAAACATAAAGAAATAAATTGAGATAAAACAATTGATCATAGCTTTCATTTTGGCATCACATCAGTAATGCAAATCACTTTGCTCAGGAAGAGGCTGATTATACATGCTCATTTGTTGGTAAGCAGGAGTATTAAAGCACATGAAATGTGATTTGCTCATTCATTCACTCTTAAATCAGACTCAGTAAGGATACAGATCAGATATGACATCATTAATAGCCGTGTGCAATTACTGTATGAGTTCCAGTGTAATTTCATGCAAGAAAGAGACTTGCCTAATGTCGTGTATCATTTCTGTACCAGTACAGTCAAAAAATGACATTGCAAAAATTGTCAGTGTTTTGTAATCTTTGTTGTCAACTTTTGTTCAACTACAACTTTACCTGGAAGCTGTCGGAGGTGAGGGCTGTTTTCTTGTTTATTCATGTTTTTCCTCTCCTGTTTGTTAAGGAGTTAGGAAAGTTTTCTGTATTTCTGTTTGATTTATTTTGTTAGGATGTTTAGTACTTTTGAGCAGTTAGATTGCTTTTTGTTTTGTCATTTTCAGCTTTAACTCCCTCTGAAGTCTTTTGCTCCCTGTTCATTTTATTTGTTCTTCCTCTTTTGAATCGAGTAATAAAAAAACTGAAAATTGCATTACTGACTTTGTCACCTTTATGTTGCATCCCAACCCCCAGACGGGTCGTAACACATTCAAAAAATGACACACCTTCTTCAAGATTGAGAGAAAAATGCTGCTTTTACTTCACAGCAGATCACACTAGACATAAATCTCAAATCATGAAAGCTTTTCACTTTGAGCCTTTTAAGTGAATCCAATGAGTTCTGTCTGGATAACTGGTATAAGCTGTCATTTTCAAGAACGTTCCCAAACAAATAACATGAGAACATATCTGTGAATATAATCATTTATTTACTGTAGAATGATGCAAGAAATGTACACTTACCTCAAGGTATAAAATCTTTTCTTAAATAAGCCGTTTTCATTCATACGTTGTAATTGCATTAATTATTCGTTACAAACCCTGAAGAGAACGCATCCCGTACAATCAATGACACCAAACACAAATTTACAATACAAATCCAGCAAACAGTGACCCGATTTGATTAAGCATTTCTCTGTATTTGCCCGCATAAAAAGCTTTAATACCTAATAACGTCTCTCTGACACAAAATAAGCATTGTTCTCAATTATATATAGATATGTACATGAAAAGGCCTTGGTTGAAGCTATTTGTAATGGGTTCTTGATTCAGCTGCTGTTGATGCAGACTGATGACATCATCGTTTTGGGGAAGTCCACTGAGGTGGGGTGGGTGACTCCAGTGCACAGAGAAATCTGGAAGACAGATGAAAATTTCAAATCAATAAAATGTACAGAGTTCCTCTTTACATCAAAAATCAAGGTGTTTGCATTGGGTTTGAACACAGATGGGCTCCTCATCTCAGGAAGCAGACATTTGTCCCTATACTTTTCAGAAAACAAAACCCCCATCATCCCATCTCACCTAAACATGGGAATAATCAGAGGCGAAACTGCATTTTCATCAACGCACAACTCACCACGTGCCCCACCGATTATAGCGACCACGAGGAGGTTACCCCATGTGACTCTACCCTCCCTAGCAACTGGGCCAATTTGGTTGCTTAGGAGACCTGGCTGGAGTCACTCAGCACACCCTGGATTCGAACTCGTGACTCCAGGGGTGGTAGACAGCGTTTTTACTCGCTGAGCTACCCAGGCCCCTCACTTCTAGAGGCCACTGTTATACAATCCTTCAGAGCCGGCCACAGAGCAACACAGAGGAATACAAATGATTTTAACAAATATTGGCTTATTTTTGCCCATAACAGATCGGCACAGATTTATCTGTAAAACCAATATATCAATCTACTACAAGTATAAATTGATTAATTGTAAGCAACTCACTTATCCCACTTTGATAGATGGTACGCACTTAGTTCTACTTATATTCATAGCTGAATCTGTCATGTTTCTTTTCTTCTACTCTGATTGGTTACCACGGTGAGTGCGAAATGACAAATTGAGGCAGTTCACCGCATCACCTCACATGTAATCGGGAAAACATTTCTCTGGTGTAGCGTGCGTCACTAATGATACCATAAGAAAACCGTGGAACCCCTTAGAGGACAGGGCGGGATTTTTCTTTGTGAAATAGCTTCGCATGCCCTCAAAATCATTTTACCATGGTTTTACTACAGTAACCCTATTTTAACTGTGATGTTCATAATGAAACCATTGTAGTAATACAGGAAAATGAAAACTATGATAATAAAAATCATTATTTTATAGTTACTATGGTAACCACCCTGTCCAACAGTCACGACCCAGTTTAAAAAACACAGATATAAACAGTTCACACTAATCTATATGTAAAGAAATCCATATGGACAAAACAGAGGGAGAGTGAGAAAAGGAGCCTCTTCCTCATTTAAATGAAAGGAAACATCCACCCGATATTCTGGACACTCTCATTTAACCTGGAAACACACCATGTGACCCGGCGGTGGAATTAATGCAGATGCTGTTGGTTTGTGCTCGGTAATTTAAATACAAATTGTGCTGTGTGCTCTTAAGCATTCAAATCTGAAGCGAACGCTCGGCGTGGGTCGTCACCTCATGAACAAGTGAAATCACAATCACAGATAAACACATTTCAACATCAATTCACTGATGAACACGTGTGCTGACCCACAGCAGCCCAAACAAACATGGACATTCAGAGAAAGATTAGAAGTTTTGTGACTTCATCTCTAAAGGTATGGAGATGCATCATCTTATATAAAATATTAAATGGTGTGCTGTAGAATCAAAAGCAGTTAAGAGTTTATGAAATATGAGTTTTGTGGCTGTTAGCTTGTGCATCTAGCTTTGAGGTTAACTGATCGACACAAGAAAGAAAACTGCCATCAAACAGGAGGTCATTTACAAATAGATGCCTTACAGGTACAGTAGCAAAAACAGCCCGTTGCATTGTTAAGGTCAGAGGAAGGGTAGAAAACAGCCTGATCTCATGTTGCTACAGTCACATTACATGACTGTAGCAACATACAGTATTTGGAAAAGTTAAATTACGTGCTTCATTACACGTTTGGCTGCAGTTTCCCAATAAAATGTCCAGCGGGGGGCGCCAAAAGCGAGTGCAATGGTGTAGTAAATTATTATTATTTTTTTTTCTTTTTCTCCCAATTTGGAATGCCCAGTTCCCAGTGCGCTTTTAAGTCCTCGTGGTCACGTAGTGATTTGCTTCAATCCGGGTGGCGGAGGATGAATCCCAGTTGCCTTCGCGTCTGAGACCATCAACCTGCGCATCTTATCACGTGGCTTGTTGAGCACGTTGCCACGGAGACGTAGCGCGTGTGGAGGCTTCACCCCACCCACCGCGGCATCCGCGCTCAACTCACCACGTGCCCCACCGAGAACGAACCACATTATAGCGACCACGAGGAGGTTACCCCGTGTGACTCTACCTTCCCTAGCAACCGGGCCAATTTGGTTGCTTAGGAGACCTGGCTGGAGTCACTCAGAACGCCCTGGGATTTGAACTAGCAAAATCCAGGGGTGGTAGCCAGCGTCTTTTTCCACTGAGCTACCCAGGCCCCCCTATAACCTAAAACTTTAACCTAAACCTAACCAATAGTATTTTAAAAGCAAACGGGAGGTGACCAGAACAGACATCCTTACCCTAAACCAACACCTAAACCTACCCAATAGAGTTTTAAAAAGCAAATGTGACATGAAAAGCACATTTTCTGAAGCAACCATGTAATTCTGTGTCGCTTCTATGACACTTTTGTCTCACGTGTCAGCTCAAACAGCGGTCTTCTGAGTTTAAAGTCCAACACTCTATCAGGTGAGCTACCGTGCAAGCTAATCACATTGGAATAAGTGTATAAATGTAGGTGTGTCCATAATACAAGCATTCAAAATGTATAATTTTTTAAATGATGCATTATAGTAAGTGTTTCTATATCATATTATAACAGTGTTAGTAATAGAGTGAAAAATAAGTGTTTATAAAGTCATAATCAGCCACTGTACTCGTGATTTGTGTAAAAGTGAATAAAATGCACAGTTGTTGTAGCACCTCTAGTGTTCATTTCACCAGGAAACTGTGACAAAACGTAGAGTTTTGCTATAGAAAAGTTCATTAAATGAGACTAGGTTGGTAGAAAACGGTATGAAAAAACACTAACATTATACAAGAACTACAGGGAAGAAAAATGAAAATTTAAATCCACAGACGGTGTGCACTGCAAAAATAAATAAATAAATAATCTTCTTTTCCAGTAAAAATATATTTAGTATAATAGTATCACTTTTGGGTTGCACTTTATTTTAGAGTGCTTGTACTTTCAGTATACTTAACCAAGAAAGTACTGAGTAATATGAGGTAACTAGATGCACTTAATTGGGCTTAAGGTTAAGGTTGGGGCTAGGTTTAGGGTTAGTACCTAGTAATTAGGGGTTCAAGCCCGAAGGGCTGAAACACTATTGTATTTGTCAGGGTTTTTAGGTGGCCAAGCACAGAAGGTGCTGGAACCTTATTGTATCCGTAAGGATTTTTAGGGGTTCAAGACTGAAGGGCTAGAAACCCTATTTTGTCATGCAGACCAAACTGTAAGTCCTACAGACCTGAAACTTTCAGGGATGGTAGTTCTCCAACTGACATGGTGGATGTAAAGTTTTGCCCCAATCGGCCACACGGTGGTGCTACAGTGATCAAAACTAACAACTTTTCAAAAAATGCCCATAACTTTTGAGCCATGTGTCACACACTCAAGTGCCTTATATCAATGGATTCCTTGGCTCACGGCGAACAAAATGACTCTCAATTATACTCAAAATTAATTTCATTTCCGTAACATTTTTTCAAACTAGTCCTAGGCCATTTGACTGATCAGAACCAAACCAAAGCAGAACGATTCAGTAAAGTCACAATATGAACATTTATCAAAATAATTTTGAAATGTTTTTGAGATTTATCGTCAAACAGTACGCCAAAATGTATTTAGTGGGTATTGCCCTTTTACTAAAATGGTTACAACTTTTGAACGGATTGAGATATTATCACCAAATTTGGTACACTTATGTATGGGGCCATTCTGGGGACTGCATACAAAAAGGTTCATTAGTGTTTGACAAACAAGCGCTTGGTGCAGATGTAACCTGACACCAGTACTCGCTCGCACTGCAAAGCTTAATAAACAATGTTTTATCGACTTACTATAAACTGCCCTGTAATAATTAACTTTAATTTATTGCTGCTTGTTATTTGTATTCATGCAGACCAAACTATCACAAATGTCATCATAAAATCAAATTAAAAATAAACAAATAATTCCACCTTCCTACTAGGAAAAGTGCAATGGCACACCACATGATGTTAGACTTCCAACTTGGAAATATCGACCTCCACTTTTGCCAGGACGCAGGGGCCTGCCGTCACAAAAACATTCCTAAACCAGAAAGATGCACAAACTTGGTACTATACCTTGACTTTTATTAAAAAATATCACTCTGTGAAGCAAAGGTTCTGCATTACATGATGATAATACTTGTTTAACAAACATTTGCAAAGACACGTGTTCTAATAATGCTACATTGTACACTTTCTATAAGTACCTGTAACGCAAATGGGAGCATTGCAGCATCGTTTATAATATGGTTGCTCTGACATGTCTCTAATAACAGTCTAACACCTGCTAGGCTAACAGGATCGTTCCAAATTGGTTCTCTTATAATATTATGACCATCATGCAATGAAATGCCATTATGATCAAACATCAACGGTATCAAGTAGAAATATCCCACATCATGACTAGACTTTCATTTTGATAACAGTTACATCATGGCAACCAAAAAAATACAATTCCTGCATTCATCTCCAAAACATCACATTCTGTTTCAATACCAGCCCGTTATCATGACATACAGGGAACTTTATACAACAGAACTTGTCTATTGCTAACCAGTTATTAATTTTTGCATTTCATGATTATTTGTATGTGCTAAGCGGCTTGAACCCTGATAATTGCTGCTTGCAGCTACATTTACTATAGTTGTTGTAATTATATAGTACAATAAATGTAGAACAGTACTGTAAAATAAAGTGCTACCCACTTTTGTTAATAAGAAAAAGAAAAAAATCTATTTGCAAGTGGGGTAAATAAAGAAACCTAATTCAAAAGTGAAAACAAGTTTATTTTTCTCATCCCAGAAAAAGAAAAAGACTAAAATGACTTTTTGCAGTGATAGGAGATGGCCACTTTAACACACTACATCATTATTATGCTGTTTGCAAGAGTTTGTAATCATGGTGACAAAGTGAAATAAAGATGTCACACTGAAAACGATATTTTGTTTGGTGCTGTTGGAAATAAATCTGCTGTGCTAATTTCACTCGCTGGTCCATATGATATCTTTTACATTTTGTCGCTCAGAAAGGAAAACCCACTGAAGCAGCGAATGCAAAACAGATG
This sequence comes from Myxocyprinus asiaticus, assembly GCF_019703515.2. Lineage (NCBI taxonomy): Eukaryota > Metazoa > Chordata > Actinopteri > Cypriniformes > Catostomidae > Myxocyprinus > Myxocyprinus asiaticus. The sequence goes on from NC_059347.1 coordinate 60,510,608, forward strand.
AATTGATTATGCTAGAAAGAACGTTTCTGTTAATGTGCGTTCATCCCTCAACGCTTAACACATCAACACATGAGAATTCAGAAGAAACCAAACGTTTTTAAAATAGAGATAAAATCAAATGGATACAGTACGGTTAAACTGCCTGTGTCTAAACTTCAGAACTGACGGTTCGATGAAAGGATGTGATATGAACCATTTAAAAATGAATGAGAGGAAGATGAGGAAGAGGAGAGAGCACAGGAAGTGGCTTCAGTCTTAATGAGCTCTTGAATATTTGATGGCAGCGTGACCTCTCAAACACGATTCCATCATCACAGTGAGCGCTTTTCACAATCACACGACCCATCCTCATCTGAGACACGAGCGCTTTGAGCTGTTTGTTATCACTAACACACATGCTGCGGTCATGTTAGTGGTGTTAGTTGTGAATTGTTAAATGGCGTGTGAGGTTGATGCATCAGTAGTCCAAAAAACATACTTATAAAAGACAGTTATGGATGATGTTTGGTCAATACAGTGTTCCAGTCATACTAAAATAAACAATATAGTAACAGCTATGATGTGAAACATCAATTCACCTGCTACTATGTATGAATCAATGACGTGATGCTATCTATTAAGTTATTCCAAAATACATTCAAAATGGGTAGCTCAGTGGTAAAGACGCTGGCTACCACCCCTGGAGTTCGCTAGTTCGCTAGTGACTCCAGCCAGGTCTCCTAAGCAACCAAATTGGCCCGGTTGCTAGGGAGGGTAGAGTCACATGTGGTTCGTTCTCGGTGGGGCGTGTGGTGAGTTGAGCGTGGATACCTCGGTGGGTGGCGTGAAGCCTCCACATGCGCAATGTCTCCGTGGCAACGCTCTTAACAAGCCACATGATAAGATGCGTGGGTTGACCCTCTCAGACACGGAGGCAGCTGGGATTCGTCCTCCACCACCCGGACTGAGGCGAGTCACTACGCCACCACGAGGACTTAAAAGCGCACTGGGAATTGGGCATTCCAAATTGGGTGAAAAAGAGGAAAAAAACAAAAAATGCAATTCACACAAAACAATTACTTGAATACACCTCTGCTACGATGTACATGCGATGTAACCGTCTAGAGACGAAAAATAAATAGATAAATAAATAAAAGTCTCATTGAAATTCTATCCTCCTGAGACCCGAGCGTGACTGCTGTGTGCATTTTCCAATTCCCTTTTTGATTTGTAACTAGTAGCACCTAATAAACAAGCAAAAAAATAAAAATAAAAAAATAACGCAAACTGTTTTCCTAAAAATGTATATCTACATACGTGGACAGCGGGACAAAAGTTGTGAAATTTTAAGTAATTTCAATCTATCCACCTTATTTTGCGGCTGCATTTCCGGCGAATGTGTAAAACTTCAGCTGTCAATAAATAGAAGAATAATAATACCAAAATTTAGTGATATAAGTTTATAAACTATCACATAACCACAGGATGTACAGCAGAATGATGTCCTAATGTTGGATAATTTTCTAACTTCAGCATTTATAGTAAAAGAGCAAGTAAATCATTCACTTGTTGCTGTGTGTTGTTGTATTGAAGAGACGGTAATAAAACCGGCTTCTTTCTTCACCGAGATCATGATGATGCATTGTTTCTTGTCTCTCCATTCACATGTACCTGCATAACCTCCAATGATGCCTTTATTTAAATATTAAGGCGATGTTTCATAAGCCATGCTGAATGTGTGATCTGCATGTCTGTTTACTATACACCGCTAAGAAAGAGAGAATGCTCTCTGACAAGAACGGAGAGTAAAATGCATTCATTAATTTGCCAAGATGAAACGAGATGCAGTTTTGGTGAAAAGAATGTTAAAGCAGCATTCGCCCAGTGGCTTTCTGCTCTCTTGCTGGTTATGTAAAGTTTGTGGAGGCGTGTAAGATGGCGCGGAGTCTGTCCGTGTCAGCGCCTGATTTCATTCATTCTGCCAGTGCAACAGTGTGTGATAAAACTATGGCACAATGCGATAAACGGTAAAACTATATGCGTTCAAAACCAATGAGTTTATGAAAATCATAATTAATGATAATAATATGACGACATATATTGCCAGCTTGTAATATAAAGCAGCATAATGTAGTATTTTTGTAATCGCTAAAACAGCTGATACTGGAAGTGGTCAACATTCAAGGTTGATAATGGCAGCGCCCTAGTTTCGCTGAAAAATAAGGTGGATAGAAAGTCTGATTTTTACATCAAATAATTTATGTTTCCAGGAATGTTGGTTATTCATGTTTTTGAGACGTTATAGACAATACACCTTACGTATAACTCCATATACAGCCCCTGAAAGCAACATTTTCCAGCTTTTGGATACATCGACTGATTCTCAATGTGATAATGCACAGTGAATGTAGGATTCTTATGGAAACCTACTGTCCACATATGTGGACATTGTGTTTAACAGCGTGCCGTTTCAATGCCATTTTTAACATGGCATATCAGATGAAACTATAGACTACTCTTTTGACTCAAACAGGTTTTAATGTGAAAACTTAAGCTGGTTTCTTACCAGATGTAGTTTTGTTGCATTTCTCCAAAAGACAAACTCGGCTGAGATTGGCACCATGTTGTTTTGTTGCATGACTCAGTGCGCTGAAGGGTTACCCCTTTAATGAAAGCCAAGAGTCTCCTGAACTGAGATCAGTTGGTTTTAAAAAATGTAATTAAGCATAGCCTATAGTGAAGCCAAAACGTAATGACGCGGGGTCTCACGAGGATATAATAATGTTTTATTCTTATTTCTCAAAAAATAAGCAGTGAAATTTTTTGTTTAAAATATTATTTATATTTGAAACATTACTTATAATTTATTCATATTAATATATTAATATTAATATAAATAAATACATAACTTTTGAATAAATCTCAAATAATAAATTATATAAATTATATAAAATATTATTTTAATGAAAAGGCACATTTTATTCAGTTCAAATGGAGTAACCCTAAGAAAATTTATTGATATTCATGATTCAAAAGTTCATGATATTTGTGTAAAGAAGTGAATAAATATAAAATTATGTATAAATCTCAAATGATAAATAAATAAGATTAATTCATAAATTATTTAATATTTAAAATTCAATAATAAAATATTTTATTTTTATGAAAAGACATTTTTTTTTGTTCAGGTCAAATGAAGTAACCCTAAGAAAACTTGTGATTTAAAATGTCATGATATTTGTAGTAGTAATAATAATAATAATAATAATAATAATAATAATAATAAATTAATAAATAATTTACGTATAAATATTAAATGATAAATACATTAATATTAAATAAATACGATTTATTTATAATTTATTTAATATTCAAAATTCAATAAAACAACGTTTGATAGAATTTTTGTTTAAAGGAACATGATATTTGTGGGGGGGAAAAATCATCAAAAAACATCTTTGAAAACTTGACATTAATGATAAAGTTGTGTACACTTACAAAGCAAGGATAGTAGGCATGTTTAATACATTTTACTTGATGGTTAGACCGCTTGATAAGGAGCAATGCTATAAATGTTTAAAAAAACCTGAAACGTGTTTTGAAATACAATTTTAAAAGACAGTTTTATTACCTTGGACAAACTTATTTGTAAGTGGCCTATAAATCACCACACAGCACCCACAGAGGCAAACCATTAACCTTAGTTTACACATCAGGGACTAGATATATTATTAACACTTTATAACACATTTAACATTATTTCATTAACAAGTAACAGATCATTGTTCAAAATACATTCATGTAGTTGAGAATGTCCTGAAATTAACTTTGTATTTTCAAATATGATCATTTTGAATGTACTGCATTATATTATGTTTGTTAATGAATAATGCAAGTTTATTATGAATGTTTTCAATTAATTTTTGTTTATAAGATGTCCTAATTCAGGTTAACTGAAAATGTTAAACTTTAAAAGCTTAAAATGTTTATCCATGAAGCTTTGAATATACCTGACTGATCACATAATATTGGTGTTTAGTAAGAAAAAAGTCTTCAGTAACTCTGACGATCTTCTGCTCTTTGTGGAAGTCTTCACTGTCTCACCTGCAGTGATCTTTATGCCGCTCGTCCCTTCATGTCTCTGGTGGATTCAGCAGCTCGAGCCACACCGTCGGCAATCAGAGCATCCTCCAGACTGCGGCGGGCCTGATGGACCTTCAGCTCCTGCTCCCTGAGGAACACCACGAGAGAGAGAAAACGTTGAGAGAGCTGCTGCTGCTGCTGTCTAACAGCGATCTTCATCATCTGTGACCTTTCTTTATCTCATCACCTGACGTCTGTCTCACCATCTCACCTTCACCCCAGCCTGTCAATCAAACTCAACCCCGTCTATCACCTCCTGTAACCCCGCCCCACCATTCCCTCATGCTGTCTGTCTGCTACAGCAGGATGCTTCTTGCTCTTTTGCAATAAAAGTTTGAGTTTTATGTACTATGGCCTACCTAGGCGGCATTTTAAGGGCAGAATACTTAAACATGAACGCTTAGCCAATGCACTGCAATAAGCTATCGCGTTATACAGAACTAAAGAGACAGTTCATCCAAAAATTAAAATGGTCACCCTTTACTCACCCTCATGTTGTTCAAAACCCATATGACTTTCGTGTTTCAGTGTAAAACAAAAGATGATAATATTCTGCTAAACATCAGTCACCAGTAGGAATGTCACAATATATCAATACATCGATTATTGATCAGCACGTTATATTCGATATGTTTTTGAGACATTAATATATTAACATTAGCCAACATTTAAATCAGAAGCCTAATTTACTTTCCAATTCACTGTCAGTTGGCCTTCCATTTAATGTAGTCTTGCGTAATAGCTTTGGGAGACCACAAGGGGGTGATATAACATTTACTGTACTTAATACTGAAGCCGCTTGCTAACCGGATGAGTCGCGTTGCAGGTAGGATAAGGCAGGTATCACACATAGTGTTTATGCAGTGCAGGTGGCAGTCCAAAGTTGTAAAAATTACGACAGTTTTTGTACTTCAAGAACTGACAATACAGCGTTGATGAGTTTGCAGGTTAGTGTATGAAACTGGTGTAACTGCGCAAACTGAACGATTAGAAATGCAGACGTTTATTATGCAACTTCTCTGTATAGCCTTGACAAACTTGTAACTGAAAACACATTGTGTAGGTTATATGAAAGATACATACTCACAATATATCACCCAGTGATACCTAGAGTAAATAATCTGTGTCCTTTGATAATGATTTGGATTGAATTTAACCCCTTACACCCTGAATGCATTTATGAAAGATTTACCTTCTAAAGGGAAAACAAAATAAAGGCTCATAACTTTAAGAAAAAAATATGTTGGGTTATTTGCATGGATTGATTTATAGAAAACCCTTTTGAAATATAAGAAAAACTGATTTGGAACATTTCTGAAATTTTCAGTTTTTGTTTTAATACTACAAAGTTATCGAAAGTTACAGCATTTGGAGTGCTGGTGGCCTTTCATTATTCTAAGTGTCCACAAACCTCTCCAAGCAAGTATTCAGGTGTTTTATTGAACATTAACCCTTGTGCGACCTTAGGGACATTTTGGTTTTTTCGATCATTTTGGCTGTGTTAAAGCCAACGGCATACATTTTGCCAAAGGTGTACATTTTGGGGGAATTTTGATATTTCAACCTCAGTTCGTATAATACATCTATAATACACTGTGTACACAAAATAGTTCCACTCAGGACCTTCAGGACAAAAATGTCCCCATTGAAACCCAATAAAAATGCAATATTTGATCCCAGTGCCATTAAAGCATAAAATCATGAATTCTATGATATTATGCTTTCATTCTGGAGCCCTGGCTTCAAAATTAAAATGTTTTATATTTTCCACCAGGTGGCGCCATTTTTCTCATGTTTAGCCTATGGAGCAAATACATGCTTTTCCCCTATTCTCTGTTTGCTGTATTATAGAGCACTGCAGGCCAATTGAACAAATGATGCAGATAAAATTGTGTGTGTGTGTGTGTGTGTTGGTATGGATGTCAGAGTGTGTGTTGTATGTGTGTATTGAGAAATGTGTGTGTGTGTGTGTGTGTAAAAAATAACAGGTGGCATTATGTAAACAAATTGGCATTTAAAGGGTTAAAATCCTGAAAATTGATGAATATTAAATGAATATTTGGTAGTTATGATCAGGACAGATGTTGGTTAAAAAAAAATGGAAAATAATATTAATATATAATATTATTATGGCAGTTTTTTGACACGGACATTTTTGTAATCTAAGGTCCTCTGAGTAACTTTTTTAAATTGACGCACAAGGGTTAAAACAGAATAACTGAAAACTATGAATGCAAGCATCTCAAAATATATAAAAATACTTAAACTTATATCAAATATGTAACCCATCAATGAAAATCAATCATATGGGCACCTTATTCCATGCCCTCTTGTGTGCATTCTGTGTAAGTGCGCTCTGGTTCTGCTGACCCACGTGGGATAATGGCTCTTTCCAAATATGGATTCTAATACTCTCTAGACATCCAATGAGGATCATCTAACACATCTCTTATGGATAGTGTTTCAGTGAATGGATCCCAGAGGAACCGTCACTATAGAGATGCCATTAGCGATTAGACATCATAGCTTGTCATGGCACTCTGAGGAATATTTCAGGATTTGTAGCTGGGCGCCGCCGACAGATCAGTGTCCAGTGTAAAACTCTCTTTAATTTACCCTGCCACTCAAACTTTACCTAAGTTGTGTTGAGAAATATGTATGAGGAGCAACGATTAGCCCTATTTATAACAGGAAACATGCCGATATACGCCGATATAGATCAGGAAAAATGTTCTGATTATCCATGCGTGAAAAAGGCATCAATCCCAAGCCTCTTTCAGTTGACCTGAGAGAGAAAACTGACCATAGAAGAAGACATTTCACACTAATACACTCTCTAGTACCCCTTGTGGCATTGTTGAACATTATAGAAGTCAGAAGTCTCACAGGCACAGTAACTAAATTAAAATGGCTAAATTATGGGGCCTGGGTAGCTCAGTGGTAAAGACGCTGACTACCACCCCTGGAGTTGCGAGTTCGAATCCCAGGGCGTGCTGAGTGACTCCAGCCAGGTCTCCTAAGCAACCAAATTGGCCCAATTGCTAGGGAGGTTAGAGTCACATGGGGTAACCTCCTTGTGATCGCTATAATGTGGTTCACTCTCGGTGGATGCCGTGGAGAATAGCGTGAAGCCTCCACACGCACTAGGTCTCCATGGTAACGCGCTCAACAAGCTACGTGATAAGAAGCGCGGATTGATGGTCTCGACGTGGAGGCAAATGAGATTCGTCCTCCGCCACCCGGATTGAGGCGAGTCACTACGCCATCACGAGGACTTAGAGCGCATTGGGAATTGGGCATTCCAAATTGGGGAGAAAAGGGGAAACATTTGTTAAAATAAATAAATAAATGGCTAAATTATAATTACATGACTACATTATGACTTACAGTATGTGTTTGCAGGTGCAAAACATAATTTCTTTGTTTCTTTTGATTTAAGGAAAATAAGACCAGGACATTTTCTTGAAGGTTTCATGAGAATCACTCATATAAGTGAAGTCCAGGGGGAAAATTAAGTGCTTCAAAAGGGCAGAACACATTACAGAATCAGGTCTTTACTCAGTATCAGGATGATTGTAATCAGAAGGCCAAAATAAAAACAAAAGCGTCTGACATCATCCACAAGTGATGCCCACTGGTTTTAACCAACTATTATTTTATAACACACACACTGCCTCTCTCTCTCTCTCTCTAATAAAAGCTTGTTTGTCAATGCACGCGGCTTCCTCTTATAATTCAGTATTAACATCAAAATCATTATGAGACACACAGAGGAAGGAACAAACACTCAGCACACATGTCCTGCATTATAATGATGTGAGTGTGAACTCCCTGACATTCCAGAGCATTTCCTGCAGCATGCAACCAAACAGGCAACAAAGAACTGACATGCCACATCGGCTTTATCTACAGATGCAAGTATAGTAGCTAAAGCACGGGATAATTACTGCGGTTGTGTCCACTCAAAATGCAACGCCCACCGCTGTTAATTTCAGCCTGTAAATTGTTTGACTCTCAGAAACTGGAAGTGAATATTGGCAGAATTCTGTCAGGCCTTCACTTCCTCTAATGACCACTGGCAGACAGCAGCACAGCTCTAATGCACAGCTCATTAGAATGAATGGACACACACACACACACACACACACACGAACGCATGCACGCACGCACGCACGCGCGCTCTCGCTCTCTCTCTCTCATGTCATTCATGAGCATTTCCTGCCATCTTGTGTTTTGCAGCACAAAATCATTTTAGCACTTTCAGCTGAATCATGCAGTAGAGACTGTGGGAAATTGAAACAGATTTCATATTTTTCTTTTTAACTCACAGACCACCACAAATCTACATAAAATCTTTGGGCAATAGAAAAATAGCTATATTTGTACCAACAGTAACTGAGCCAATAAAATATTTACATTTAAAAGACTACAGTTGAAGTCAGAAGTTCACATACACCTTCGCCAAATACATTTAAACTCAGTTTTTCATAATTCCTGACATTTAATCGTAGAAAACATTCCCTGTCTTAGGTCAGTTAGGATCACTACTTTATTTTAAGAATGTGAAATGTCAGAATAATAGTAGAGAGAATGATTTATTTCAGCTTTTATTTCTTTCATCACATTCCCAGTGGGTCAGAAGTTTACATACACTTTGTTAGTATTTGGTAGCATTGCCTTTAAATTGTTTAACTTGGGTCAAATGTTTTGGGTATCCTTCCACAAGCTTCTCACAATAAGTTGCTGGAATTTTGGCCCATTCCTCCAGACAGAACTGGTGTAACTGAGTCAGGTTTGTAGGCCTCCTTGCTCGCACACACTTTTTCAGTTCTGCCCACAAATTTTCTAGCGGATTGAGGTCAGGGCTTTGTGATGGCCACTCCAGTACCTTGACTTTGTTGACCTTAAACCATTTTGCCACAACTTTGGAGGTATGCTTGGGGTCATTCGGAAGACCCATTTGTGACCGAGCTTTAACTTCCTGGCTGATATCTTGAGATGTCGCTTCAATATATCCACATAATTTTCCTTCCTCATGATGCCATCTATTTAGTGAAGTGCACCAGTCCCTCCTGTAGCAAAACACCCCCACAACATGATGCTGCCACCCCCATGCTTCACGGTTGGGATGGTGTTCTTCGGCTTGCAAGCCTTATCCTTTTTCCTCCAAACATAACGATGGTCATTATGACCAAACAGTTCAATTTTTGTTTCATCAGACCAGAGGACATTTCTCCAAAATGTAAGATCTTTGTCCCCATGTGCACTTGCAAACTGTAGTCTGGCTTTTTTATGGCGGTTTTGGAGCAGTGGCTTCTTCCTTGCTGAGCAGCCTTTCAGGTTATGTTGATATAGAACTCATTTTACTGTGGATATAGATACTTGTCCACCTGTTACCTCCAGCATCGTCACAAGGTCCTTTGCTGTTGTTCTGGGATTGATTTGCACTTTTCGCACCAAACTATATTAATCTCTAGGAGACAGAATGCGTCTCCTTCCTGAGCGGTATGATGGCTGCGTGGTCCCATGGTGTTTATACTTGCGTACTATCGTTTGTACAGATGAACGTGGTACTTTCAGGCATTTGGAAATTGCTCCCAAGGATGACCCAGACTTGTGGAGGTCCACAATTATTATCTGAGGTCTTGGCTGATTTCTTTTGATTTTCCCATGATGTCAAACAAAGAGGCACTGAGTTTGAAGGTAGGCCTTAAAATATATCCACAGGTACACCTTCAATTCAGGACACCTCCTATCAGAAGCTAATTGGTTAATTGTCTAAAGGCTTGACATCATTTTCTAGAATTTTCCAAGCTGCTTAAAAGGCACAGTTAACTTAGTGTATGTAAACTTCTGACCCACTGGAATTGTGATATAGTCAATTAAAAGTGAAACAATCTGTCTGTAAACAATTGTTGGAAAAATTATTCATGTCATGCACAAAGTAGATGTCCTAAACGACTTGCCAAAACTATAGTATGCTCATATGAAATCTGTAGAGTGGTTAAAAAATTAGTTTTAATGACATAAACCGAAGTGTATGTAAACTTCTGACTTCAACTGTACATCATAATACTGAATTTAATACAAGAAGAAATTATATATTATACAATTTAAATTTTATTGCAAAACGCAATTACAAGTATCTATAATTCATTTCGTACTAGTTGAAATTCCAATTTCAAATATCTACTAAAAACAATATTTTTTATATCAATAATTACATTGTTACTGGTGCAAATGTCCATTCCTGATATCAACAATTTAATTACAAACAGTGAAAATGCTCATTTTTTTATATCTGTAACTTGGTTTTCACTAATGCCAGTGTTTATAACTGTAATGCGACTGTAACTAGTAAGAAAGCTTTATAAGATCCCACTAATTACCCTCCAGTTTATTGATATCTGAAATTTATTTCCAGATATCTGAATGACTAAATCTGACATGTTGAAATACATTAGGGTCTCCGCTCCTTTTGGCGTTGATAATGGAGTACGACAGGGGGGATTACTCTCACCAGCCCTCTTTAATGTGTACATGAATGACCTGTCTGAACAACTAACAGGCTGCAAAACTGTCTGTATGATTGGTAACACCCTAATGACTCATCTTATGTATGCCAATGATATGGCTATTTTTTCTCCGAGTAGTGCTGGTTTTCAGCAGCTGCTGAATATATGTTCTGATTATGATGTCAAACATGATGTGCAATACAAAAGGGGATAAGGACCTCAATTTTCCAGATTTGTCAGGGCAAGTACTATATGTTTGTAATAAAAACAAAATATCTGAGGCACTTCATTACCGATCAAATGTATGATGACGATGATATGTATAGGCAGTGTCGTATGTTATATGCTCAAGCTAATATTTTGGCAAGAAAATTTGACGTGTTCAGATCATGTTAAGATAAGTCTCTTTAGAGCATATCGCACTCCTCTCTACACTGCTCCCTTGTGGCTAAGTTTAAAAAGGCGAGCCAACGCAAGCTTCAGGTCGCCTATAATGACTGTATGCAGATCTTGCTTAAAAAAACCTAGGTGGTGTAGTGCAAGAGACTTGTTTTGTAATGCAAGAGTCAACACTTTCCAGTCGACCGGATGATTCTCAGAACGCCATTATTATGCTGCTGTAAAATCCTAGGCTTTGATTCTGAAGTAAACTGCTGCAACACATATTTCTTTGCCTAATCGCCAATTGTGGATGTCGCATTCTATGAATGAAGAACATATACATGCATGGTTAATCCAGATACAATGAAACATTATTAGAGGTTAAAGTACTTTTCTCAGCTGATAGGATGCATTAATACAGATTTGATGCTGCCGGGTTTTGACTGGGAAATAGATCTGTAATTAAAATGATGCTTGTTGTGAGTTCTATGCTGATAAATCTCCACACAGGGAAAAATGTAATTGCTTATTTTGGGGTTGTTTATTTCAGACCAGATTGCTTGTTTCTCTTGTGAGATCTGGCTACACTGCAACTGGCATTTCACCCACCCCTTAGCACAGAGTACTGTCATTTTAAAAAGAACGTTATTAACCGTTATTTTATTTCGTTCTAACCGGTTACCATTTGTAAAGGTGGCTGCAGAACTTCCGAACCGGAATGGAATTTTTTTTTTTGTGCTCAGAACGAACCGAAATGAAAAATAATTATGAATTATGACAGATAATTGATATCAGTAATTATGTTTTTCACTAGTTGAAATTCCATTTTTGATATCAAGAATGTACATTTTACTGGTATAAAGAGTATAATGTGAAAGGCTGAGCGCTCGACCGTGCATGAGACGGGACGGCACGTGATAAACGAAGTATTCCCGAGCCTTTCTCACATATCGGATGCTTTTATCTACAATGATGTACAGTGCACCTGTTGCACAGGTTAAAAAGTCTTGATCTAGGAGAAAGTGGCGATTACTTGTAACAACAGCCAACTATAGTTTAATCACTACACCTGTACTAATTAAAAGACATAAGTGTGATGGAATAAATAACGCATCTTGAAAACCATTGGCGGACATTTTTGCTTGAGCTTGGCATCTTTTTTGGGGGGGGGGGGGGGGTCCCCTTTTTCACCCAATTTGGAATGCCCAATTCCCAATGTGCTTTTTAAGTCCTCGTGGTGGCGTAGTGATTCGCCTCAGTCCGGGTGGCGGAGGATGAATCCCAGCTGCCTCCGCGTCTGAGACCGTCAACCCGTGCATCTCATCACGTGGCTTGTTGAGTGCGTTGCCACGGAGACATAACGCATGTGGAGGCTTCACGCTATTCTCCACAGCATCCGCGCTCAGCTCACCACATGCCCCACCGAGAACGAACCACATTATAGCGACCACGAGGAGGTTACCCCATGTGACTCTACCCTCCCTAGCAACCGGGCCAATTTGGTTGCTTAGGAGACCTGACTAGAGTCACTCAGCACACCCTGGGATTCGAACTAGCGAACTTCAGGGGTGATAGCCAGCATCTTTACCACTGAGCTACCCAGGCCCCCCAAGCTTGGCATCTTTTTTGGAAAGAAATTGGATTTGCAATTTCACAACTGAAGAAAGCTGAAGGTATGCACACATCTAATTTACCCTCAAAGTAATCATTCAGAGTGAAATTACTCTCATCAGTCTCATGAGAAATTACAATGACCTTGAGCTTTGATTGAACTGTGACACTTCATTGGACTGAGGAAAAACCCCTTGATTCAAAAGAGAACCACAAAAAATACATACCATATTAAAACTCACATCACTCCTAAACTGGAAAGCAATAATTAAGTATAACTTTCAAAACAGCACGGCTGATCTCAAAACAAACCAAAACTATTTCAGGTTAATAAAAAAAATTTTATGAGGCAAATACTGTCCTAACTGTTGTTAGGACAAAAATTGTATTTACATTGAAGGGAACTTGTATTGCATGTTGCGTTATTGCATCGCACCAGATTTGAACACAGTTTAAGACAGACACACACACACACACACACACACACACACACACACACAGTCTTACCGGATGTCTTCATCGGTGACAGTGAAGGCTTTACACAGTGGTTGCGAGGAGTTGAGCCAAATGGCGGGGTTTTTCTCCGCCGCTGTGGACGTCTGGCCGGTGATTGGAGCTGAACTCATGTGTAGTGCACTCGCGATCGCTGAAAGAAGTGTCTCGTCCGACGAGTCTGGACCGATACCTGCACAACCCAAGACATTAACAAGCTTTTATCACCAATAACCACAACCAATTGAAGTGAGACTGACAGAGCCAACGAGAGTCTTACTTTGTAAACCTTTGGGCAGCTCCATAGTCCTGAGCACTTCCTCCGTCACATCTGAAGATCTCAAACCCTTCAAACGCTTCTCCCAGAAGAGCTACACAAACACAGATGAAAACACAAAACAATCTGTCAACATCTGGGACCATTCAGTACAATTCCAACTTCCAACCTCGTGTGGTTCCAAAGCTGTTTGCTGTTATTTTATTAATGGAACTGCAGGTTCTTTTCCAAATGACAGATTAGTGACCACGACTGTCAAGCTACAAAATGGACAATCAAAGTAGTGCCCTATATTTCAGTATATTTATACATGCAATAGATTTCAATATATTTTATAATATCTACAATAGATTTAAGGAACAGACTGAAATCTTGAAAATCTACATTCAAATATGACGTGTTGATGCGTCGCAACAGGTTTGACATCAAGGTCTAAATGACTGGATCTGTTGGATTTGTTTCTCACGCAAAGCTACGTATTACATGACTTCAAAGCGGGGGTCTCCTGCTGATCCCCTTGCGAGGGACCATCCTCCAAAATAAACAAAGGCAGTGACATATTTTTATGTGTAAAGACCCATTTACACTGTGTGAAAAAAATAGAGTGATATTCTAAAGACACTGGGCTCTATTTGCGTGAATGGTATGCACAACAACCGTGCGCTATGTGTCTTGTACAATTTTCGAGAGTAATAATTCTAAGCGCAATTTTCGTGCCAGCGCAAGTGGAGTGTTTGCGCTATCTGTGGGTGTATGCGCGCAAACTGTGGGAGTGTTGTATGTTAATGAAGTGGCGCAATTTGCTATTTTCCTGAGAAATAAGTAATTGCACAAAGACGCTTTAAAAGCACGTCTGTTTTCAGCACAAAGTCTAAACTCAGCTCCTGCATTTGCAGTTTGGAGATTATAAAAAAAGTTCAAAAAGTTGATAAAGTTCATGTACAAAAAATATTGTGGAACATCAAATTATGTCTCTGACAATTGCCGTTTTATGAAACAAAAATGTATGAGTTTTGTGTTAATTATATATAGGCGATAGTTTATTTTTCAATTATTATTATTATGTTTAGGTTTACAAATTGTATTTATAATATGCATTTATTGTCGTAGAATGATTTTTAAGTCACTGCAAAAGGGGCCGGTGGAAGAAGTTGGTGAGGGTAAAATGTTTGGATTTGGTATGATTTTTATGTCCACTTCATTATTTTGTTTATATTTTTGTTTCGATTAAAGTGTCATTTGAATTAAGAAATATTTTTTGGTTTCATTTTTTCGTGTTTCATTTAATGAATTACATTTGTCAAAATCGACCGGTAGAAGTGAAGTGTGTGCTGATACAATCACTATTAATACTAGCCATGATTTGTGTGTCAGTAAATGAAAATTATTAATAATACTTACATTCTAGGGGGCCTGGGTAGCTCAGCGAGTATTGACGCTGACTATCACCCCTGGAGTCATGAGTTCGAATCCAAGGTGTGCTGAGTGACTCCAGCCAGGCTTCCTAAGCAACCAAATTGGCCCAGTTGCTAAGGAGGGTAGAGTCACATGGGGTAACCTCCTCGTGGTCGTGATTAGTGGTTCTCGCTCTCAATGGGGCGTGTGGTAAGTTGTGCGTAGATCGCGGAGAGTAGCATGAGCCTCCACATGCTGTGAGTCTCCGCGGTGTCATGCACAACGAGTCACGTGATAAGATGCGTGGATTGACGGTCTCAGAAGCGGAGGCAACTGAGACTTGTCCTCCACCACCCGGATTGAGGCGAGTAACCACGCCACCACGAGGACCTACTAAGTAGTGGGAATTGAGCATTCCAAATTGGGGAGAAAAGGGGATGATAAAAAAAAATGCAAATAATAATAATAATAATAATAATACTTACATTCTCTATAATTTAACGGAACGTCTATTCAAATCCTGACAAGAATCACATTTTCTATGCGTATAAAAGGAGCGTGTCACTGTCATAGAAATATTTCTACTCTTCTCATTCATTGTGTACAGTCCATTTACACTAACAACTTCTTATGAATGTGTTGTCTTTGTTTATATTGCTGGTGCTTGACAGGGAATGGACTATATAATAGGACGCAGACGGTGCAATAACCGGAGAAGAACCTCAGAATTAAATTGCACTTGACCCAGCCCATTAGCGCTTTGCTCGTGAAATTTCACCAAACCCACTTGCAGTGCTGGGTAATAACGGATAACACGCAATCTGGATTATATAAGAAATCAGGTTACAGAAATCAAGTACTTGTAATTAGATTACATTACATTTTAAAATACTCGTAATCGGACAACAGTTACTTTTTTATAGATTACATGATTACATATTAACAAGGCAATGACAGTAAATTGTTAACAATTTATTGATCATCCTAATCATTCTCTTCTTTCAATCTTTTACATTTTTCATTCTAAATCAGCACATTGCTGATATACGTTCTGTAAGTCCTCGAGGGTTGTGTGCGTTGCACTCAGAACTGATCCTCGCTACCAGCCAGCCAGGTGAAGATGGAGTGGTCTACCTCAACATTTAACCACTGGATCTATAGAGATAATTTCATTTTTTAGAATGAAATTGCACCAATGGTGTGCAGCTCACACATTGAACTTAACCGCTTCAAAGGATCTAGTGAATGCCATCTACAAGGGTCCTGCCCGCAGGGTACACAATAGTTCAATTGCAAAATGTGTAGCAATATGAAACAAATCCCATCGCTCTACTGTTGCTGCTGATGCGGTTGATTCCACTGCATGAAACTTGACACAATTTGTCCTTGTGTGACTCGGTGATACTCTGCTGTTTTAAAATATACTGCTCTTTTAGAACATTCTAGTTGTTCAAAAGATAATATCTTGCAACTCAGCTTTGCAACAGGTGATGGACTATCAGTAAGCAGTAAGGGTTAAAAGTGTTTCAGTGTTTTTAGGTGAACGTTTTGACCTAGCAACGTCATTGCTGTTGATTTTATGGTCATTAATGCTCTTAATGTTGCTATTGTTTTATGCACTTAAAATGAACATGATGTCTCAGTGTTTTGAATTATAAACTTTGGCTATGTACTGTCATTGCTGCTAGATGTAATGTTTATTTAATTCGTGTAATGTTCAAGATGTCATAAGGAGCTATTTTTGTTAGTAATAAAGAATGGAATACACTTTCTTCCTCTTTGCACTTTTACGTTAAAATGATTATCCTACTCAAATGCATGTGACATAAAATAAAGTAGAATTAGGTTGAAAGTAATCCAAATGTAATCCAAAAGTAATCATATTACAAAAAATAATCTACAAGATTACTCTACTGATTACATTTTTTTTGCCATGTAATTTGTCATCAGTACCGGATTACAATTCACAAGTAATCCGCCCTGCACTGCCCACTTGCGCCTAGACTCAGCGCATGCTTGCACGAAAACATTAAAACTTCATGGCCATGCCCACTGACTTTGCAAGAATGACTTAAAGCATAACGCTGCGCTTAGCGATCTTACAATAGGGCCCATTACGTTGTTTGCAAAATTAAATAATTGGAATTTATACTGTCATTGTCCTAAAGCAAAAACAAATTATTATCTGAAAAATACTTTTTTTAACACAGTTTTTTCTCTGAAATTTTCTGTGCACGCCCTAGCACCCCCTTGCGGTCCCCTGGGGGTCCCGGACACTAGTTTGAAAACCCCTGCTTTAGAGGAACGGGAATAAAAAAATGTTGTCCTTTTTGGAGCTTGACAGTCGGTGTCACTATGAACTGGTTTTGTATGAAATACAGTAGAGTGCACAAACAGCATATGGGTTTGGAACAACATGAGGGTGAGTAAATAAGGAAATAAAAAAGAAATAATTTTGGGTGAACCATTCCTTCATGTACTTGTAGCAATATATGCTCAAGGCATTAACATTTTTCTCTAATTGGCCATTTTTCAGAATCGCAATTATGGCTGAGATGATGCTATAATGAATGTAAAAGGTCAAATCTTCCCGTGGGTCATTGTGCTATTTCTGCATAGATCACCATCACTGATATCAGCTGCTGAGTCTCTGTAACGCCCCTCAGTCCTGTCTGTATGTGACTGTTTCCTCCAAACTAATCACCATAACAGTCACATTACATAACAGAAAGAGTTAATGCGGCACTAAAGATCTGATCACAGAACATTTATGTACACTAGAGCTGAGAGAGATGACTAAAAATTCTCTCAATATTTTTCATACGTTTGACAATATTCAATATCTCATTCAATTTCATGTTTTACAATAAATGCACACAAGGAAGAATTATATTTGATCTATTTGATTTACATGCACCAATATAAGAGAACGTAATATTTACCCAGGGGGGTGATTTTTTTATTTCAACTTTTTTTCTTTTTGTTATATGAAGTTCCTTTTGACACTGAATTGGAAACTTTTTAACTGGCCTTCATTTATTTTTGCTACTTTTCTAAAAGAGCCCAAAGTTGAAAAAAAAACACCCACATATTTTTACTAAAACATTGTTTTAACATATGCACAATCCCACATGAACATTTCTGAGCCATGATGCAAACGCAATGTTGAATCAGAGTTTTGAATCAATTCATTGAAATTTACAGTTTCACACGGAAACTAATTTAAAACTTCTATTAAATCATCTTTGTTTTAATGCTCATATACTCAAGGAAGCATTGTGAAACTAGTCTAATAACACTCTTTAGGAAACTTAATAGCCAAATAAATAATGCATTACAATAATCGCCACGTTCACAATACTGCTTCATTTTATATCACCAGAAAAGTCATTGCAAGTCTATTGTGACTACTTGATTTGAACTTGAATGCTTTTGAAGTGTTTAGCTTGATCAGTGTACCAGGCCATCTTCTACACACTGAAGTAGATCATTTAAAGAAGCGGAGCATTTACTATCAGCTGTTACTGAACGAACTACAGTGTTTGCCCACGGGAGATATAAACAGCAAGAGTCTAAAGCACAAGCCATAACAGCAGCTCATAAAGAGAGCGGGATTTATTGAACTGTAGACTTAAATAGAGCTCGTCCAGGACTGTCATGGGGCTTGTACAAGTAAATCCACCCTCTGCTACACTAAAACAGTCCAATATTTAAGAGCGACTAAAAACGCAAGGTCTACAGCAGAGATCCTCAACTGGTTGGTTCTGTTAAAACAATGTTTTAAATGTTAAAAACAATTCCAACAGTGCCAGTCCTCTAATCTGATTGGACATAGTCAAACCAAAAATCATCGCTCAGCAACACATAGTGGTTAATCTTTGATACTTTTGAATACTTCATTACACGTTTGGCTGCAGTTTTCAAGTGAAACGTCCAGCAGGGGGCGCCAAAAGCGAGTGAAATGGTGTCGTAATCAGACGAGGTTTTTAAGGTGAATATTACATGCTGGTTTAAATGAGTAAAACGTACCTCCCTAACCTAAAACTTTACCTAAATCAAACCAATAGTGTACTAAAACCAAATGTGACATGAAAAGCACATTTTCTGAAGCAACCACGTCATTTCGTGTCACTGACTACGACGCTCTCGTCTCACGTGTCAGCTTGCGTGTTTGGCTGAACTTTGTCTTCCGAGTTCAAAGTCCAACACTATCAGGTGAGCTATCGCGCAAGCTAATCACATTGGAATAAGTGTATAAATATAGGTGAGTCTGTAATGCAAGTGCTAAAATGTATAATTTTTTTTAAATGATGCATTGTAGTAAAAGTGTTTCGATATCATATTATAACGGTGTGTGAGTGATAAAATAAGTGCAAAAAAGAAGTGTTTATGAAGTCATAATCATCTGTTGTAGTCTTGATTTGTGTGAAAGTGAATAAAACGCACAATTGTTGTAGCGCCTCTAGTGTTCACTTCACCAGGAAACTGCGAGGAAACGTAGAACGCGGCACGTAAAAGTCAGTTAGCAAAAATGTAGTTATGGTAACGTTCATTCTAGGCTGCAATATTAACAACTTTGTAGATCTGTTGTATAAAAACAATATCACACACACACTAAGATTTCAGCCTTCCATATTCTGGCATCTTTACAATCTGATTCCACAAACAGATGGCATTATTACCCAACGGATCATAAAATATTAAAAGCAACACAGGTTAAAAGTATTAATCACATTCCTATTAAATAAGACAGCATTTGATTTTTGTTTCATGAAGACACAGAGAAGGACATGTCTAGGTTATATTTTTTTGCATAAAGAAAACGAAGCCCCGTGTTTCCATGCATTCAACATAGCGTACTGCTGCTGCCGAAATATGAGCGCCGCTGCTGAAATTTCACGAGAAGCGAAAAATAGGGTCGGCGAAAATGTAATGATAATCACAAGTTCAGCGCTTTATTCTCAAATGCAACGTGACATTTTCTTGGTGCGACTGAAGTCTGTTTTTTTGCGGCAATTTGCGGCTCTGCTCTGTATTTCTGGAGCGCACGCATCGTGCACGGGCTTCCCTCGATATTGCGGCGCAGACTACAAAACTGATGCAACCCATTTGAATTTTAGTGAGAATTTTCTAGTTTAAGGCACTATAGAGAAATCAAACCTCTAGTAGACAGCCCCGACATGCTAAACAGCACTGAGGAGGAAAAGAGCAACACTGTGCTACGTGCCAAAATAAACAAGAATTTATCACGATTTTACAGAAGAAACAGTTACTGTGATATTTTGACAAAACTGTTATAGTTTCATATTAAATAATCTATTAGAAAGAATCTATTAGACCTCATTTTTATTACAACTGTGGCAGTTGTAGTTAAAGTTTCTACATTGAGATTTTATTGCAAAAGTAGAAAAAAAATATTTTAACATAAAAAATGTGCTTTTCCCAATATACATTGTTCCAGTGCAGCTTTACAGAACATCAGTGTCTCAAAAACATGAATAACCAACACTCCTGAAAACATAGTAAACAATTTGATATTTGACTCTTTATAGCTTGGTATTATTTCAAATTCCACAGCGTAGTCCCGTAATTTGTATTTATTTATTTATTTATTTATTTATTTTTGCATGTTTATTAGGTGCTACTATTTACAAATCAAAAATGGAAATGAAAAATGCACACAGCAGTCACGCTCGGGTCTCAGGAGGATAATGTTTCTAAGGTCGTTTTAAGCTATTCCTCCACTGATGTGCATAAATACGGGTGCGGCGTTACGCTCATGGACGTGCACACAACAGCACCGCAGCTGGGGAATCACTGAAGCCTCTTTTTGGACCATTACGATATTTTGCATTGAAAAAAATTTTCATGACAATTATGCACCCCCAAATTCTCATTACTGTAATATGGTCTTTTTTTTTATTTCTATTACTTGTAAAATTATGATGAATTTTTCAAATAATAGAGCATTTGTTTTACTGCCTTAATGCCGATTTTATAAATGACAATTGAATTGAAATTTGTATCCTAATACGGTAAAAAAAAAAAAAAAAAAAAAAAAGTACTTTATAATAATGAGAAATAGGTCGAGGTCTGTTCTTTAAAAAAAGCACAAATGGAAGTTTCATTGAGACACTTACAATGGAAGTCAATGGGGCCAATTTTTAGAGGGTTTAAAGACAGAAATGTGAATCTTATAATTTTATAAAAACAATTACATTAATCCTTCTGTTAAAACTCGTGTATTATTTGTGCTGTAAGTTGATTAAATCATTTTTACAGTCATTTTAAGGTTTTAGGGTTTTTGACATTACATCGCCATGGCAACGAAGTTGTAAAATTGGCTATATCTTTACACGGATGTGGTTAGAGAGTGATTTTATCAAACTTAAATCATGTTAACACACATATTGTTTATGTCTTGTGTCTATACTTTTGAAAAAGTGAGTTTTTTAATGTTCAAAATTTGGCCCCATTGACTTCCATTGTAAGTGCCTCACTGTTTTTGTGGTAATCAACATTATGCCACAAATGTTTCGACTGAGCTGAACTTGCACTGAACACAAAATATTCCTTTACAGGAACAGTTCACCCAAAATAAAATTCTGTCATTATCTGAAAGCTGCCAATAAATGCAATCTACAAGCATGACAGGGAACATTCAAATATGCATATTATGCATCATCAATTCAATAGTGGTTCACTATGAAAGTAGCTCGCTTTCAAACCCGTGCATTGCATTGATGCAATTCTTGTTGCACTCTAATCTCTGTCTTCACTCGTACTTTTGATGCAGTTGAAACTTTGTAATGCAGCACTTTTTGTGTTACTGTCTCCTTAATGTTGCATCCTTCCTCATTTGGATAAAAGCATCTGCTAAATGAATAAATGGAAATTGATGCAAAAATAGATTGAATCTCAGTGGTAAATTATTGCATACATTTGCTTCAAGTAAATAATCAGGAAACTAAAGGTTTCACTCCACACCTTCTGTCTGTCTGTGTACACTGATGTCTCCCCAAATCATCAGCACATTGCTGCTGTATGAGTGTCAAATGAGACATAACTGAGACATAAAGGCTCCTGCAGTGACCGCTAGTGGTGAATGCAAGATGCAGCATGAAGTCGTGTTGTTCTGATCTGAGGTCAGTGTTTGAATCTCACCTGTCGAGGTTGTTCTGTGGCTTTCTGCAGGTCTGTTTTCACTTTGTTGTTTGGATGATTGACCACTTTAGTGACAGGCTGCTTGAAGATGGATGCAGTTTGTCTGATGGGGAGAGCTGTGTTCAGATCCAGCTTCCCCTGTGAAGAGCAAAAGAGAGAGATTTAATTTTATTGTATTTTATATATGCAATTATAATTTTTGTTTACAAAACTGGCACCTCATTTTACTATCATTTCATTTTCTGTGTATGCAAAGCAATCCCAATAAAACACTTTGAAACTGAAAAATGTATATTGAGAGAATTGGGAATCCAGAGATAACAGACCCACGGTACAGTGATGATATCAGATGGCAGTAGCATGGTCCCTTTATATATAACATGATACTAAGTGATTACTATATTCATATACCATGTTAAGATATGGCAATGTATAACATCAGTAAGGGCACATACTGTACATTTGCACCAATATAATGTAAATCACTTGACACAGTTTAATCCACAGTACGCACTTCTCAACATCTATTTAAAGATTTGGAAAAGGGAAAATATACAGTGTGTATCCTCTCTGGGTGCCTTGTTTCTCTATTTTAAGTGCACCTGAAACAACATTTGACCATATTTTTTGGATAGTTTATAAACTTCCACTTAGAAAGGGCAAATCTGCTGCAGTACAAAGAGCCATTACGATGAGTTAAGTTGCTTTGGTAACATTGGGTTAAACTGTTCTCATTATATGAAATACTGTTCTTTTTAATAAACATGTCATTTTGTACACCTCATCATTGTTTGCACTCCCACTTCCTTTTGACCTACTTGTCAACTGTGACAATATACACTGATGAGCCAAAACATTATGACCACTCACAGGTGAAGCAAATAACGTTGATCATCTCCTAACAAGGCCACATGTCAAGGTTAAGGTCAAGGTAGATGAGATGGTAAGCGAACAATCAGTTCTCATAGTCAACGTGTTGGATGCAGGAGAAATAGGCAGAGGTAAAGACCTGAGCGAATTTGACAAGAGCCACACGACGGGTCAAAGCATTTCTGAAATGGCAAGGCTTGCGGGGTGCTCCCGGACTGCAGTGTTGAGTACCTACCGACAGTGGTCCGAGGAGAGACAAACCATAAACCGGCGACAGGTGTTGGATGCCCAAAGCTCATCGACAATGGGCTCAAGGGCAATGAAGGCTATCCCGTCTGGTCCGAACCGACAGAAAATGGAATGATGGTTAAGGGAGGTATGTGCCAGAACACACAGTGCATCACACCCTGCTGCATATGGGGCTGCGTAGCCGCAGACCGGTCAGAGTGCCAATGATGACCCCTGTACATCGAAGGCGCCTATAATGGACACGCGAGCGTCGGAACTGGACCTTGGAGAGTGGAAGAAGGTCACCTGTTCCAATGAGTCCCGTTTTCTTTTTTTACATCATGTTGACGGCTGTGTCCTTTGTGCGCCGTTTGCGGAAGTGATGGCACTAGGATGCACTGTGGGAAGACGACAAGCCGGTGGAGGCAGTGTGATGCTCAGGGCAATGTTCTGCTGGGAAACCCTGGGTCCTGCCATTCATGTGGATGTCAATTTGACACGTGCCACCTACCTAAACTTCATTACACTGTGTACGCTGTGTACCTTAGGCTGTTTTCTTCAAAATGAGCTGTTTTTTACTTGTCTGTGAGCTTGCTTGGGTGAATAATCCAGTGTTATATCTTAGATGTCCAGAACAAATTATGCAGCCCAGCAGGAAAAGCATGATAAACAAATCATCAGAAAGATATGTAATTGATTACAGTGTAATGAAACAGAGCTACACGGGTCAATTATGAACACGGCTTAATCATAGCAGCACGAGGGCAGAGCAGGTGCGGTAATTCGAGGACTGGTCTCAACCGAACAGACTACTTTAAATGCGCTTGTGAACCAGTGAGATGCACGGTTGGGATCGTGATACCTGTTTGAATGCGGTACAGAACTGTCTGTTGCATAACTCTAATGTCTCAGTGATGAAAGGCATTTGTAAGGATTTTATGCTAAAATGGCATACCCAAAAGTAAGAGCTTCTAATTAAAAAAAAAAAATGTGCAAAGAGGGTGAATTGCATGGTATCAATTTTTATAAAATCTTTCAAAATTTGAAGAAAATACATTTTGATCACTCTCAGAGACTCTCACGATACAACACTGCTGACAAAGCACAAATAACATGAGCTCTAACAATAAACGTTTCAGTTATTATTCATGTTTGGCATTTTACCTCTTAGACAGTAAATATGGACGGACATCAAATTAACTTTGGTGTTGTTCTCCAACATGTCAACTATACCAGGAAACAAAAACGTATATGATAGTGTAAAACAATCCAAAGATATAGTATTTGGAACAATGGTTCTCAACGTGGACTTTAGTGTCCAAAAACATCTCCAAGCAGGTTTTATTGAACATTAAAACAGAATAACTAAAACAGAATAGAATTATTAATGCAAATATCTCCCAAAAATATAAAAAAAACTTAAACTTATATAAACTAAGTGCCAAAAATACATTTCAGCTCTCATGGGCACCTAATTCCATCATTTGATAAAATGTGCGTTGAGCGCCCTCTTGTGCGCAGTCTGTGTACGTGCGCTCTGGGTCTGTTTACCAGTGTTAGGTAACATAACTTTTAAAAGTAACTTGTTAGAATATTGGGTTACTCCTTAAAAAAGTAACTACATTAATTAAAAAGTTACTTTTTATGGAAAGCTTTTGCAATATTTTTGCACTACTTTTCTCACCGCCACTCTCTCTTCTGCTGTGCATTCAATACAAATACAAGAGATAATTAGAGATATTACAGTTCATGCTAGCTACTGTACAATACTCATATCAAAACAACATATTAAACAAACAGATATTTAGAAAGTCTACAATCAGTAGGTCTTCACATCATATATATATATATAATAAAGACTCAATAACTGGAATATGCATGATTTGTTTTTCCATCAACATGGCAGCTAACTTGAATAATGAAGAATAACCACAGTTTTACCTAAAGCAGCAAAGTCCAACAATTGAACCTGCATCATATATGTCATCATATGCGGTGCCCATCGACAATGCCAGAGTCAACTTGAGATGTTTTTCAGAAGTCAGGATAAAATTCAGTGGGGAATGCCAACCAAACATGTTTAAGGAATAAGTCTGATAAATAAATGAATATTTTTCACTCAAGTCGTCTCAGTGCACGCTTGTTTTGAGCTGATCCACGGTGCGTACTGCGGACAGCCTACTGTAAACGTGCATGTTGACACAACTTGAATGGAATCGTTATTAATATTACCAAAATGTCTTCAAAACTTTGTTTCACGAATCAAATTACTTGAACAAAAATGTCGAATAGTTTAAGAAATTAAGACATTTTGTCTGCGTACACAAACCATGTAGTATGTTGCTCAGAGTCACTGATCCAGAGTTAGCTTTTCTCATCCCATTCTCCCAGTTAAGGGGAGCTGTATCACAGAACAGTTCAGCTGCATAAGTCTGTGAACACATACTACAACTTCACTGAACATCTCTGGTAAGCCTCCCACTCTCTAGAACTACAATGCCCATCATGCGCACACATACTACGACTTCACTGAACATCTGTGGTAAGCCTCCCACTCTCTAGAACTACAATGCCCATCATGCGCACACATACTACGACTTCACTGAACATCTCTGGTAAGCCTCCCACTCTCTAGAACTACAATGCCCATCATGCACACACATACTACGACTTCACTGAACATCTGTGGTAAGCCTCCCACTCTCTAGAACTACAATACCCATCATGCACACACATACTACGACTTCACTGAACATCTCTGGTAAGCCTCCCACTCTCTAGAACTACAATGCCCATCATGCACTCGTTTGCACCCTTTAACTCTTGATTTATCACAATACAGGGAACGGAGAGGTGTACCAAAGCAACACGTTATTTTAAAAAATAACTCAGATATTATGGTCTAAAATAAAAAATAATCGCATTACTTTACTCGTTATTTGAAAAAGTAATCTGATTACGTAACGCACATTACTTTTAACGCGTTACCCCAAACACTGCTGTTCACCACATGTGGGACACAGGGTGTGTCCAAATATGGAATCTAAACACTCTCTAGACAGCGGAGGACAATCTGATACATCTATGACATAAAGGATCGTGTTTCAGTGAATCAATCCCAGAGAAACCGTCGATATCCTCAATATTCTCAGCGAGTCCACTGTTTTTCGCTAGGTGGGTGGAAATTCCGGTTGGCTAGCGGAAGTGCGATTGGTTGGCATTTTGTGTGTAGTGTCTGCTTGCTTGTGTGTCATGCGGTTAGATTCTTGCTTTTTAAATGTTGTAAGATGTCTTTAAAATTTCCCGGACAATGTGTGCAGTTAATAGTTATCCTAATAATCAAGTGAAACTAAAGTTTGATCTAAAACAGCAATGTTATGATCAGAAACCATTCACGAAGCATAGCGCTCCTGTTCCAGATGCTGCTTCTTCCATCGGCTGCCTACAGAAGGATTGACTTTGCAAACAGATGTTCCTAAAGCTTGGAATAATTTGTTTGTGTGCTCTTTTCAGTTTATTGGTAAGAAGTCAACAGCGAGGATTACTTATATTATCCACCATTATGGTCCGGCTACAATAGACATCCAGAAAGACAGCGCAGTGAATTACTTAAAAGATAGCATTATTGTGCTAACAGGTGTGTGTACATGAGCTGAAAGTTCATAAGATATTTTGGGGAGTTTGTTCATTTCTATTCAACGTTGGCCTTTGTGAATGCTTCACGTGTTTTGAAATGGCATTATTACAGAGTATAAAAAGGAATGGTGTTTTTCCTGAACTGTCTGTGAGTAGTGATGATGATTTCAACTGTTTTCATGCTGTGATGCTCAATGAATAAATTCTGCAGTGGAAGACCATAATTATTAGTTGAGACACGTGTAGGTCCTCGTGGTGGCGCGGTTACTCACCTCAATCCGGGTGGCGGAGGACAAGTCTCAGTTGCCTCCATTTCTGAGACTGTCAATGATTGCGGTGTGAATGCAATAAGATGAATGCATCTTATCACGTGGCTTGTTGTGCATGACACCGCGGAGACTCACAGCATGTGGAGGCACATGCTATTCTCCGCGGCATCCACGTACAACTCACCACGTGCCCCACCGAAAGCGAGAACCACATTATAGCGACCACGAGGAGGTTACCCCATGTGACTCTACCCTCCCTAGCAACCGGGCCAATTTGGTTGCTTAGGAGACCTGGCTGGAGTCACTCAGCACACCCTGGATTCAAACTCGTGACTCCAGTGGTGGCAGTCAGGTGGCAGTTATTGAAACCTAATGGCAGTAGGGGTGGGCGATATATAATACAATGACATTCATCGCGCGTTCTAATTAAGCTTCTCATATTACATGCAGCTGTGTTTTAAGCGATTGTCGTGCACACTATATCTGAAGCATGAAAGTGCGTGTGAGTCCAGGCTTCACGGTTTTTACCTTAAAGCGCTATAGAGGAAGTCAAACATCACAAACGGCGAGAGAGCCTGACATTCTAACCAACACTGATGAGGAAAACAGCTAAAACTATGTGTCATGCATCAACAATAATGTGTCATCTGTCACGCAGATTATTTAAATTACACATCATCACCCTTAATAAAATTAAGTTCGAATGATGTTAGATATTAGAAAACAATCTGGACTTGTTTGCTTTCAGATATTCAAATATTCTCTGCAGTGATAACTTAAATCATTTAGAGCCAAATGAAGTGTTTATATATACATACACACACACACTGGTGGCCAAAAGTTTGGAATAATGTACAGATTTTGCTCTTATGGAAATAAATTGGTACTTTTATTCACCAAAGTGGCATTCAACTGATCACAATGTATAGTCAGGACATTAATAACGTGAATAATTACTGTTACAATTTGAATAAAGTGTTCAGAACGTCTTAAACTACTTCAAAGAATTCTCATCATAAAATCCTCCACGTGCAGCAATGACAGCTTTGCAGATCCTTGTTATTCTAGCTGTCAGTTTGTCCAGATACTCAAGTGACATTTCACCCCACACTTCCTGTAGCACTTGCCATAGATGTGTCTGTCTTGTCGGGCACTTCTCACGCACCTTACAGTCTAGCTGATCCCACAAAAGCTCAATGGGGTTAAGATCCATAACACTCTTTTCCAATTATCTGTTGTCCAATGTCTGTGTTTCTTTGCCCACTCGAACCTTTTCTTTTTGTTTTTCTGTTTCAAAAGTGGCTTTTTCTTTGCAATTCTTCCCATAAGGCCTGCACCCCTGAGTCTTCTCTTTACTGTTGTACATGAAACTGGTGTTGAGCGGGTAGAATTCAATGACGCTGTCAGCTGAGGACATGTGAGGCGTCTATTTCTCAAACTAGAGACTCTGATGTACTTATCCTCTTGTTTAGTTGTACATCTGGTCTTCCACATCTCTTTCTGTCCTTGTTAGAGTCAGTTGTCCTTTGTCTTTGAAGACTGTAGTGTACACCTTTGTATGAAATCTTCAGCATTTCAAGCATTGTATAGCCTTCATTCCTCAAAACAATGATTGACTGATGAGTTTCTAGAGAAAGCTGTTTCTTTTTTTGCCATTTTTGATCTAATATTGACCTTAAGACATGCCAGTCTATTGCACACTGTGGCAACTCAAAAACAAACACAAAGACAATGTTAAGCTTCAATTAATGAACCAAATATCTTTCAGCTGTGTTTGATATAACGGCAAGTGATTTTCTAGTATCAAATGATCAATTTAGCATGATTACTCAAGGATAAGGTGTTGGAGTGATGGCTGCTGTCTAGATTTGATCAAAAATGACTTTTTTCAAATAGTGATGGTGCTGTTTATTACATCAGTAATGTCCTGACTATACTTTGTGATCAGTTGAATGCCACTTTGGTGAATTAAAGTACCAATTTCCTTCTGAAACAGCAAAATCTGTACATTATTCCAAACGTTTGGCCGCCAGTGTATATTTACTTACAGATTATTTCCTTTGTTGCATTGTTTTCAGAAGATGTCAAGTTTCTTGTGGAAAGTTTAGAATAAAAATAATACTACTACTCAACATCAGACTGAAATGTGGCGTAATGTGAAATTAAGCATTACGGTAAGGTTGATTTAAACCAAATGTAGGGTTTTTTTTTTTTACTCAATGTTTGTCAAGTTCCAAATAAAGAGATAATTACACAAGGAAGTCGTTTTCATTTATAAAGTACTTAAATAAATTACTAGATTATTCACAAATAGGCATTACAATATGATTATTTAATATATAAACCATTTTTTATGGATTTTTTTTAACAAACATTTATTATATCGTGATATATATCATTATTGTGTTGTAAAATGATTCATATCGTGATATAAGATTTTGGTCATATCACCCACCCCTAAATGGCAGAGTTGATTAATGACAAAAAGTGCAAACGGGGTCTTTGTAGCATGTAAACTAGAAATCCACCAGCACAACTGTATAGTATGCTTTGCCCTGATTTACCCCTGAACTAGTTGGTCGCTTTACATGTCATTCAGACGGTCTCTTCCTGTAAAACTGGGTGGTTCTGGGTAGGAATTAGATGCAAAGGGAATCTGAATTTATGGCAATTGTTATGACAAAGCTTCAAGTCAACGTTCACGGGGTGTAGTCCACAAGTGGGTCAGAGGGCGGGGTGCACTGAAAGCCGCGTGGGCACACCTCTATAACGACTACAGAGACACAGAGCAGCTCTACGCCATCATAAACACATCATATTACAGGATCAGAACTAAAAGACAACCGTTCATCAACTCAAAGTTAATTTTTGACTATTAAAAGGTTAGTTCAGCCAAAAATGAAAATTCGGTCATCTTTTACTCACTTTCATGTTGTTCCAAAACCAAATTACTTACTTTTTTCAGTAGAACACAAAAGGAGACGTTTGTCAGAATGTTGGTCTCAGTCACCATTCACTTTCATTGTTTGGAAAAAAAAAAGATGCAGTGAAAGTAAATGGTGACTGAGGCTGTCAGTCCCTAACATTCTGAACATTTCCTTTTGTGTTCTATGAAGAAAGAATTTTCATTTCTAAATGATCTGTCCCTTTAAGAGTATATATATATATATATATATATATATATATATATATATATATATATATATATATATGATAAGAGATCTTTGACTTTGCTGAACTACTCCTGAATGCTTTTGCACGTGAACGTTAAGACTCTATCAGCTGCGACTGCCGGGCAAAATGCGTTGTGAACTGCACAGACATGCAGAGAACACGTGAACATGTTAAACACCCACACACGAACATGCTCAAACACACGTCTCACACAATAAAGGCAAATGCACTTCCTGTACGTCCTCTCCGTTTGATCGAATGTGGGCAATACTCAACGTTCTTTATGGACAGATGTCAACAGAGCGCAAACAATCAGTTTAACCTGATTTTCATGGCACAATCTCTGTGTATATGAAGGGAAGGAGGCGATATGAAATGTGTTATTTGCACTAAACATGTAAAGTTTAATCTGCACAAATATTAATATCACACAGAGCTCATGTGCGGAGCATGTACAGTTACACATTCTTTACATACTGTCTTGTACATGTCAGCATTCTACAACGTGTTTTTCTGCTGCCATACACGATATACTCTCATAAATACACCCTCAAGAATCTACACACACACACACACACACACATTTAAACTCATCAAGAGCCAAGTGAAAGTAAAATCTGTGTTGCTTTCAGCACCTTTGTCATGTTGAGGTTGTCGCTGCGCAGTCTCTGTTTGTTCTTCTGCATTTTGCCGGGCATCATTTTGCCCGTGCGAAAGTCGAAACATCCCAGATCCACAGAGTTTCCAAGGTAACGGGACAACTGTGGCTTACTCCTGAACTTCTTTCCTGTAGGACTGAACGAGAACACATACAAACACAAACATGAGAATCTGTCAACATGAATAAATAATCAACATTTTTCTATTTTAAACGATAATTTAATAAAACAGTCCAGCATGTTTTGTATTTTTCCTGCATTCATGAATGAATAAAATCAAGAAAAATAATAAAATATGCAAACATGTTACAATAAGACCATGAACTCTGAAGTTTATTATATTTAATATGCTCTGTAGGACTGGAGGTGCCATGAACAATTAAAATAAAGGAACCAATTGTCAATTTAATAAATTAAAGTAGTTAAACCTCTTTTCAAACTGACAAATAAATAGGCATTTTTTTTTTACCTTTTGTGGGTCAATGACGTGACGTTAATTTTTTTGTCCATATCTATTAATTTATTCAAAAATACTTTCAAATGAAAAACACAAAACAATGACTTGAATACAGCTCTGCTATAATCAACATGCTTACAATTACTGAGTTCAGAGTCATTTTTATATTTTTCCTGAGGCTGAAAGTCAAAAATGTCACGTGGTGTAACCGTCCAGATACAGTAAAAAAAAAAACATTTACAGTCTCATTAAAAGCTGGAATTCTTGAAAAAAAGAAAAGCTGACATGAGTAGTTTGCAATAATCTTTTGTTATAATTTCTTTAAAAAAAATAAACAAACAAACATTATATATATATATATATATATATATTTGTTTATTTTACAAACAAACAAATATAGGTGTGTGTATATATATATATATTTGTTTGTTTATTTTACAAACAAACAAATATAGGTGTGTATATATATATATTTGTTTATTTTACAAACAAACATAGGTGTGTGTATATATATATTTGTTTGTTTATTTTACAAACAAATTTAGTTGTGTGTGTGTGTATATATATATATATATATATTTGTTTATTTTACAAACAAATTTAGTTGTGTGTGTGTGTATATATATATATATATATATATATA